>NC_052501.1:55150548-55235330 GCF_016617805.1 Bactrocera tryoni | reverse complement strand
CGTTTTTCTCATGTGGTCACTCCTATTTTTTTGTGGACAATTGTATATACATACAATATATCACGATAATAATGGCAGTTTTCAATTTTATATATTCGCTTTTCACTGTCTCTCTCTCTCTCTCTCTATTGCAAGAATATATCAGAAATCAATTATTCTTCTAGAACTTTCACAATATAGTACATATATGTAAGTATATTGTTTTAGTCCTTATGACGCCATCAAACATATACATACTATGTACGTTTATGCATCATCACCCATTTCACAAATTTGCATATATTATTAGTAATAATGCCATCTAGTGGACTGTACAAACATATTCTGCCATACACACACGGTTTATAATAATAATAATAAATCTTAATCTGAATTAAATTAAATTTAAAAACACACCAAGTATAATGGCAGAACAAATAGAATTACTAGCTCGATGCTTACCATCTTTAACTTAAATAACTGCGCAAAATGCAGACAATAACCAATTGTGGCAAAGAATAGAAAAAGATTTACAATATTTAGCTTCCTTCGAAGGGAATGTAAAAAGATTGCCATCCTTCATTGAGGCAATTGACAGAGTACGGAGAAACTATGTAGGAAAGGAAGAAATATTTTTTAGGGTGATCTATGGTCTAAAAATCGGTGGTTCAGCAAAAAAATTTTTGCAAACAAACCCACCTTAAGATTGGGTTAGTTGTAAAGATAAGCTAAGGCAGCATTACATACCCACAAAAGATCAAATGACGATCACGAAAGAAATCTCTGAACTTAGGGTACCCAGCATAGCGGAATTAGGTAGAAGAATAAAATAAATAATAGATAATATAACAGAATATAGTGCACTAAGTGAAAATGGTGACACAATGAAAGAAATATTTTCAGGAATGCTTATACAAAGGGTAAAGCAACTTGCAGCAGGGACTTTCGCCTATATGATACGCAATTTAACGAAATGGCAAATACGATCCACAATTTCGTAGGGCTGTACGATGGAAACTTAAATCCTATATTTTTAGCAAGAAACAGAAATTCAAACCAATTTGCTCAGAAGGCAAGAAATTTTGATAGTAACCAAAATCAAAATAATCAAAGAATAACAACTTTAGGAAACAAAATATTGGCGATCAAACCAACTTTTCAGGGCAAAATAATTATCACCCAAATAATCCACAGAGACAAACTAATTATCGGACAGGAAATTTAGGCCAATATACAAATCAATATGGTAATAATAATATTAATAATAATAATAACGGCTATGGTAATTCAGCAAGACAAAATAAACAGAACGGCACTCGGCAAACAAGACGTTCAAATGGCCCAACACATATGGATGTTGATGGTGTGAGCAGGACAGAGGAAACGAATAACAACGAGGAATTTTTTACCAATTAGCCTCGGAAAATCAAAATCAAATATTAATTTCACTTACTTTGTTTAATAAAAAAATGGTGTGCATTGGTAGAGCCAAGCTCTACTATTACTATTAAGAAAAAATCAAGCTTTAAACATTATAAGTTACCGGTTCTAGAAAAAATACAACAATAATTAGTACACTGAATGGTGAAATAAGAGCGTCTAACGAAAGAGCAAAGACACCAAGTGTGCTAGAATTTAAATACCCTCACAATGCAAAGATGAGATGGTTGAAAATAGGCTTTGAAAAACCGTACGATCTTCTACTAGGAAACGATTTTATATTTAATAATTTCAATATAATCGATATTGAAAACGAAAAAATTGAGCTTAAAAATAGTGTTAAAATTCCGTTATATTCAAAAACCATCCAAGAGCAAGTATATGCATTGGAAGAAAGGAGGTTGAGAAATTGCTAAAGAAGTATGAAATAATAATGCATAAAGAAGGAGATGCCTTGACAAACATAAAAACGGTGGCCCACGAAATAAGAACCACCACAAAGAAGCAAATCAATTCACAAATATATAGGTTACCTCCGAAACATGAGGAAGAAGCCATAAGGCAAATTAAGCAGCTAAAAAAACAAGGTATAATTCGAAAAAGTAGGAGTAAATATACTTCACCTATTATCATAGCCAAAGGTTACCATCAAATTTTAATGGATAAAAAGAATATTGAAAAGACAGCTTTTGTATCTCCGGTAGGATTATACGAATATATAAGTGAATAACTGGATGCCCAATTCGTGGGAACATCCACTACTATTTAGATTGTTAATAAAGCACTTATACTCGAGTACCACTTATAAGTTAAAATGCGAATTATTTCGGATACATAGATTAAAGTTTATTTTAGTTTTATTAAGTTGTGATCGTTACAATTAAGATGGTTGTATAAAAAACGGTTCCGAGGGCAACGAAATGATTTGTCGATTCCTTCGTTCGGTTTATTAGATGAACACAGCGCCCGAGATCGGTGACGGAAAGAAAACGTAAGTTGATATGAGCACAGGATCGTTGCGGTAACGCGTCACAGTGCACAAGCGAATGTCTTGTAGACGAATTTTGCTATGCGGATAGTGTGTGACGAAAGTGTCAGCTTCCCCGTTGTCCATTCCTTTTGTTGGTTGGGTTGGTATAGGTGTGGTGAGTTATTAGTTTTGCTTTGCAGTAGCATTCTGTGGTGAATTGCGCTGTTTTATTAGGATGCGCCAGTTTTACCGGGTAGAGGGGGTGGATGCTTAACTCATTTAAACACCCTGGGCCTCCTAGGCGAATATTTTGCCTAGTAGTATACGTAAAGGTATGTATTTCTCGACGTACTGCTGGTGGAGTAGCCGAAGCGCGGAAGTATTTCTTGGTGGAGTTGTAATATACTCATGGGTGTCCGTGTGTGTTTAGAGAACGGATTTTGGTTTGAAACATACCCATGTATTTAAATGTGCATTTTAATATGCGGGTAGGTGCTTAAGAGAAGCAACTTTTGCGGGTTTATTTGATTTTACTGACAACTTTTTGTATTTGCCATTTTTTCTTTTTATCGTTTTATTAAGTGGATTATTTATTAATTGCTCTTTCTTTATGAACGGCAATTGTTTGCATTTAATTTATTCTCGGCTAATGGAGGATAGTAACTCCACGCCTGGCTCGGATATGGCCAGAATGGGTACTCCTTAGCTCTGGGGTTAGGGCTGTGACAATAGAGGGATTTCCTTAATTGTGAATTAAGGCATTTATTTGATTTTTCCTCAACTTGAGTTGGTGTGGTGGTAACTAGTTCTGTAACTAGTCCACTTTGTGTTTGGATGTACAGCGTTTGTGCTTTTTGTGCCTTTGAGCAACATGGTGTCTCTTGGCAATTTTTTGAATTTTGGGTTTCAGGATTTGCTTTTGCAATTAAACCGGTGGTTCTTTGTGAATAAGCGCTTCTTTGGTGTGAGATGGGATATCTGCTATAATGAAGCATTGAGTTGTGTCTTTTGTGACAATAGAAGCAATTATATTTACTTTTGCAATTTTTAAGATTGTGTGTATGGGATAAGCAGTTTGTACAGAGTTTTTTTGATCTGACAAAGTTGTTCCTTTCGTTAATATTTAATTTTTTAAACTTATCGCAAGTATTAAGCTTATGCCCTGTGTGTTTTTTCTGTTCGGATATGAACGAGTGCGTTTTGTGAAAGCTTTTGTTTAAATTTTTGCTGCTTCTAGCTTGGGGTCTATTGAAACTTCTATTTTGGTCGTGTTTAATGATCTTAGTTTTGATTATTTTTTCTTCTAACCTTTCCGCAATTTCATATTGGGTGGTGAGAAAATCTTTCATTTGTTGCCACGTTGGGCACTTTTTTTGTGATGAGAGCGATTGCTCCTATAGAAGTAAGGACTTTTCTGGTAATGCGGCGGTGCAAATGTTTACCAGAATTGGGTCCCAGCTGTCTGTGGGAATATTTAGTGTCGATAGAATCGACAAACAATTTGAAACAGTGGATTCTAGTTTGATGAATTCTACACTTGTTCCTTTCTTGATTTTTGGCAAGTTCATTAGTGTCGTTACTTGCTTATCGACCAGTATTCTGTCGTGTTCATATCTAGCTTTTAGAGCTTCCCAAGCCAAATTAAAAATGTCGTCATTTAATGCGAACTGTTTGACTATTTCGCCTGCTTGACCTTTAGTTTTGTATCTGAGGTGATACAATTTTTTCGCATGTGATAATTGAGGATGGTTTATGTACACGGCCGTGAACATGTCCCGGAAGGACGGCCATTCTTCATAACCTCCGTCAGTATTTATTTTGATTTAAACTTTATTTCATCAGACTTCAGTTTCGTACAACCTTTTACTTCACCGAACCAAAACAGACCTCCCCCACCGCGCCATTTCCATTCCTCTCCGAATCTCCAGGCGCTGCCAGATCTCCACAGATACAGTGCAGTATCACCTAACAGGTACTGTTAATACCTTATAAACTGCAGTCAAACCAGTCAGGAACTACGACAACGCCGCCAATTCATTTATAAATATATTCACGAAAATACCAGCAATTATTGATGAGGTTAGTGGTTACGAAAAGGATACTTTTACAAATTCGTTTACATTTCAAAGTTTAAGTGCGTTTAAGTGTGTGGGTTTGCATATAATTAGAGCTCCACGTCGGTACCTCAACGTCATCACATGTTTTTACCTGACGATCTTTTTATATAATGGAGACAATTAAATTGCGTTGGAGGGCGGTGAACATAATTAGGCAAGGCGAATAACAATGCACTCAGAAAGATGCACTTACACCAGTGGCCGGCATTTCTTAGCACAATTGTGCAAACTAACTTCACACGTACGCTTACGCTCTATCGTTCAGTCGTTGTCGAGCCAGCAACAAACTAACATCACGTAAGACTATAGCGCAAAACCAAATATGCCCTGCGAGAAATATTTTATGATTCTAAATGCCTTTGGTGCCATGCAATGCCTTTTTATGTTCCAAGTATTTTAAAGATAATAGAGAATCTATCCTTAAAAGACATTTTGTTAATTTTTATTATACTATTAATTATTTAGATTAGATGCTTAATTATAATTCCAATTTCTCACTGGGCTACTTTTTTTTCGTGCTCACCACCACAGTGACAGATCCTCTCATGCCGACCACTGACTTACACACACTCGGTCGCTTATTGCGAAGTTGTTAGATAAATGGGCCTGCAGATAGGTAGACAAATGAGACAATGAATGTCGCGTAATTATGTCTTAAAACAATGCTAAAGCAAGATTGGCTAGCCAAAGCCAATTTTAGAGAGAACATTCAAGCACACGAAAAATAATATCCACAAGCAAACATGTGTCTAAGCAATCTTGAGAGACTGAGTAGACGCTCTGTGAAGCTAAATGGTAGACCCACATCAGATACAAGGTGTTTCAATTGGAGGATCGATGAGATGTGATTGAAGTTGAATGTTGGGGGTTAAAATTGTTGGAAGTCAATTAAGACTTAATTCAAGTTGTTAAAGCCTACGTTCAGAAGATTTTATATCACAAATGTCTTAAGTAAGAGTTGTTGGTACAAGATACTACGTCGTGCTTTCAGAAGATGGAGAGTCTATAAGTCAACGGAATGTTGCCTTTAACTTTAAGGTCCAGTTTCAACGTTTTAGACGAGGATATTTCAACCTAAGTTTTCCATCCAAATTGAGCAACCTTTTACATGGACTCCAGCACCAAGGTCGACTTCTGGCTGTTAACTGCAGCTGCTGTGCGGTTCTGCAGCACTCTTGACCGCAACGGACACGACAATGAATTGGCTCAATTCTTTTATCAACTTGTTGGTACATTTGTGCCTTTCAGTGCTTCGGATTGGTACCAACAACAGGGCTCGGAACTTACAGGTGTGTGGACCGTTGCTAATTGCAACGCCACTTTTCTTGTTCCCTGCCCTTCTCTCCCCATACAAGCATCATTTTAACTATAAATGACTGCGGTGGCTCAGACACAGTTACTGGCGTTTGTGCAGCGCTGTGCGGTTGCACCTTCGGCATTCTTGGCGCTCTGTATGTGTATAAGCAATAAATTGCTGCTGCTCTTACCTCCACTGCGGCGACTGTGCTCATGTGTTGGCTGCCAGTAATTTGCCGCTTTGGGTCAGTTACTTTTGGGTCCAGTGTGGGTTGACAGATGGCAGGTAGCAATGTGTTGCTAAATGATTTAAGATGTTTTAAGTATTTGGCAATTAGCTGCATGCTATGTGCATGCAAAATATTTGAAAAAGTAACATACCTTAAGGCGCAATGGCAGTTGTAATGACGATGGAACTTTGCTGGCGGAATTTCTTCAAAAGGTTGTTGAAATGAGAGTTACATTTATTATCATTTACTGGCGTAGACACCGCACCTGCGGTTATAGCCGAGTTAACAACAGCGCGCTAGTCGTTTCTTCTTTTCGCTATTTGCCGCCAATTCGGGATCCCAGTGAGTCTCACCAACGGAGGGAAGGTCTTTCTCATCCTCTACCTCCATCGGCCGGTATTGAATCGAATACCTTCAAAGCTGAACTATTCTCATCCATCAGCACAACATGATCTAACCAGCATTGTTTCTTGATTCGCTGAACTATGTCCATGTCATCGTATATTTCGTACAGCTCATCGTTCCGTCGACTGCGGTTTTCGACCTTGCCAAAAAATCATAAATCTTACGCAAGACCTTTCTCTCGAACACCCCTAAGGCCGACTCATCAGACAGCAATAAAAAGTGACTTATGTATAGCGTTTGGTCTATGATCGTGTTCCTTCGATTAAAGACTTTACTTCTCAATTGCCAATCCGTCCAAAGTAGCACCTTTTGGCAAAAGTTCTCAAAAGTTGTTGGCGTTAATTCTGGTTCCAAGGTAAATGAAATTATCTACGACTTTAATGTTATGACTGTCAACAGTGACGTTCTCCCTGCGGGTAGGGGTTAGAATTTACCCGTGGTAAGGCATGCCTGTCGTAAGAGGTGACTGAAGTCCATATGCTCTACGTCTTTCTTTCTGGGCATGCCTTGAAACGCCAGCATAGTCTATGTCTATGTCAGAAATAGTGCTATAATACTCAGCTGGAATTGGTTATTATAGGCTTTATATTTATTCCTGGTATTGTTGTTCAAGCGACAAATGTCACCAGTCATTGAGTTCTGGGAGCTCAACTAGTAGTAGCATAAGCTACAAGGTTTTACCAGAGACTATAACCTGGTACCACGGGGAGCAGTTAGCTTTTGGAGTTTACTCCAATCTGCTCATTGGGTTTGACCCTTTGTGGAAATTCGTGGTGGATTTGGTTAAAACCTAAAGGTAGGCAGGGTTGAAAAATTCAATCTAATGTGGAGTCGCATCGCGGCGGGGTGCCGGACCCAGGGTACGGCAGAATTTTAGATCGGCCTCGTACCCGACCAAGGCGGCTAAAGTGTCCCTATCCACCTACCAACAAAAATATAAGTGCAAAATGCATTTATACTTTGAGGCGCTGATCAACGCATTGCATTGATCTATGTTATTCTAGAAAGCACCGTGAGGTAAGGCCGTCGTCGGCAGGTACTCACGTAAATCACAACAATTGTTGTCAACAGTGACGTGCCAACCAAGTCGGGATCGCGATGACTATATGTATGTTTGGTGACAGGACATATTTCACTTTAATCTCGTTCACAACCATCCGTTTCTTCATCTAATCTGGAGATAGCAGAACTAACAGGACGATTGTTGAAGCCAATTATATCAATATCATCGGCATACGCCAGCAGCTGTACACTCTGATAGAAGATTGTACCTTCTCTACTTAGCTCTGTAGCTCGTATTATTTTCTCCAGCAATAAATTAAAGAAGTCACACTATAAGACGTCTCCTTGCCTGAAATCTCTCTTGGTATCGAACTTTTAATGTTGCTCAACGTCAGCTCACACAGCCGTATTAGCTTTGCGGAGATACCGAGTTCTGAATTAGCGGCATTGAGGCAGTTCCTCTTCGTGCTGTGGTAGGCTTCTTTAAAATCGACGAAGAGGTAGTGTGTGTCGACCTTTCTTTCACGAGTCTTTACCAAGATTTGATAGTGAACTTTAGTCTTTTACATCATATGCTCCATAAAACCTTATATGCGGTATAAAGGAGGCTTATCCGACGTTATTGCCGCACATTGTAGATTGGATAGGGCACACTTAGGCCATAGTTTCAACCAACCATATCTTACAAAGAAACTGATGCATGCACTTTGGCAGTTCTTTACCACAGTATTTGAATACCTTGGCCGCTAATCCATCGGTCCCTGCCACTTTGTGATTTTTCAAACCGGTAATTGCTATTCGAACCTCATCATAGTCGGGCATTGAAACATATATTTCATCGTCTACCATTATAAAATCAGGTTCGCCATCTCTAGATGTAACACGTTCACTGCCGTTCAGCTGGCTAAAAAAGTGTTTATTGGATAACTTCAGTATATTAAGATTATCAGCCACCAGATCGCCTCTTTGGGTCATACAAGAGTATGCTACGACCTTGAAACCTTCCGTTAGTCTGTCCGCAATATCTCCACTACAACACGATAGCCCTCATCGTACCAGCATTTCCTTTGACCTTTCCGAAAACAAAATGTTTCGCTTGCAGTGCACGTTATGAGCTTGAATTGCCATCTCTCAGTTCATTTAATTTTACATATAGAGTGACCATATTTATTGCTAATCCTTGTTCCTTCTGTCTCTGCTATACAAACATAGGAATTTTTAAATGTGGCTACGCATATTCTATAAGTTTTCCGAAGAGCCTGACAATCAGGCATTATTAAATTGTCAAATAGACACCCTTCACCATCGGTCTAGAACCCTTGAACTGATCTGCAAAAAGTTCCGACAAAATAACTTTTCTAGTGTGCATATTCTTCATTTAAAATCTGTATTCAAGTAATATGAGTATGTTCCTAATTCCTTTAAGCAACTGAGTGAAATCTTCATATCAGATCTCTAAACCAGAGAGCTTTTCGTTCGCACAATACTCGGGTACATATAATCGGAACGAACACTAATTGATATAGAAACGATGTTGAACTTTTACTCCTTTCAAGTGTCTTTATTCAACTAACTCTTTACAAAAATTCTTATTAGCTAAAACCTTAACTATTTTAAAGTTATATTAATGAGTGTAGGAGAGAGTAGAGGTAATAATGTATGTTCGGGAATATGTTGTATGTATGTTTAGTGTGGGGACGAACGTGTGAGTGTAGAGTGGGAGAAAGTATGTAAGGTGTGAGTGGAAGTAGTTTAAATAAGAGCAAGCATAGGTAATTAAATATAAGAGTACGACTACGTTAGAATCAAGAGTACGATTAGAATAAGAATAGGTAAAGTATATAGGGCTATTATATAACTCCTCCACCCTTAAGTTATTTGTGTCCTCGCAAATATTTAGTTTACAAGGTATTTAATTTTATTACAGTTATTGAAAATTTTTAAATTTAAATTAAATGAAATTACAATAAAATTAGTTAACATTTTCATTGTTCAAATTATATTTTCGTTTAAATTGACTTTTGTAATATTTTATTTTTCTATTATTCGAAGAATCCACAACATAATTACCTTGGCGATAATACTTTTCAAGTTTCTTATATTTAGGTTTAGTTTTCGCAATTTGCCTATTAAATACAATGTTTTCTATTTGATTTGGTTCAGCCTTTCTACTTTTATTCAATTTATTTACTCTTTGAATTTTTTGTTGTTCAAACTCTTTACATAATTCATTTATCTCTTCTTTGTCAAAGTTTTTTATTATAAAATCAATTGGTCGCTTTTTTGTGGTAGAATGAATTGTCCTATTATATGCGTTAAAAATTTCAAAAAGTTTGTCATCTAAGTCTTTCGTTTTATGGCTAGTGTCTGCTTCTAATACCCTTAGATGCTCATTAAGTGTACCGTGTAATCTTTCAATGTCAGAATTACCTGTCTTTAGGTACGGCGTAGTTACGTGTGACTCAATATTTTGTTCACTTAAAAATAATTTAACAGCGCTGTGTAATATACAACGATCGTTATCGAAGATAAGTTTATTCATTTTCCCTAAAAATAAAATACGTTCTTTTAAAGCTGCTATTATTGCAATCCAATTTCTATCATTTAATTTATGAAATGTTGCATACTTTGAGAATTTATCTATGGTGGTGAGATACATTTTATTCCTACAAGGGTACCAAATGTCTATATGGACTATGTCATTAAAGTGTGTAGGGGTTTCTGTAATTTGGTAGGGAAGTTTTAGGGGATTTCTGTCGTGCTTAGCTATAGTGCAAATTGAACAATTATTAATATAAAGTGTTATTGTTTTATAAAGCTTCGGGTAAAAGTATTTATTCTTCAACTCTAAAAATACTTCTTGTATGCCTCGGTGGTTATTGCGAAGATGCTCATTTTCAATGATAGTCAATATGTCGTTTTTGTCAGTAATTTCAATTAGCTTTATATTTGATCGATACAATGTCAAAGATCTGTTACCGAAATATCGAACAAAAACTCTTTGAAACGTGTTAAAAAGTTCATCATTTTCGCAATAGATACACATGATGCCTTTGTCTATTAATATACCTTGCATAATATTGCAAAGATCAGATTCCGGAGTAATTTCTACATGATTTTGAATCTTTTTGTTTACAATTTTTACTACACATTTCTCTTTCTCTCCATAACTTAAATATATTTGATTTTTGTAATAATTGATTGCTTTTTCTGTTATAAATATATAATCCAAGTTATCTTCATATGCGCTATGTATTGTTGCAGCTGTTGACATAATGTCAACTCGTTCATCACTTTCTTTATTAACTTGGTTTTCTTCACGTAATTGGCTATTAAAAATATTCACATTTCCTAAATGTTTAACTTCATTTTTTACACAGTATCTACTTAGAACATCAGCGACTGTGTTATCTTTGCCTTTAATATGCGATATATCAAAGTCGTATTCATTAAGTAGGATTTTCCACCTTTGTAGTTTCATATTTGGTTCTCTAATATTATGTAGCCAAATTAATGGTCGGTGATCAGTCTGAATTAGAAATTTGCGACCGTACAGATATGTGCGAAAATGTTTCACTGACCAGACAACAGCAAGTGCTTCTTTTTCTATGGTTGAGTAGCGAATTTCATGGTCAGACAACGTTCGAGATGCGTAGCAAATTGGGTGGCCTTGTTGGCTTAAAACTGACCCAATTGCGAATTGTGAAGCATCAGTTGTAAGGATGAACTTTTTATTAAAATCTGGGGCTTGTAACACTGGCTCACTAGTAATAAGTTTTTTTAACGTTTCAAATGAATTTAGGAATTCTTGGCTTTTATAATCCAATACAGCATTTTGCTTTAAAAGACGAACCATGGGGAATGCAACTTTCGCATAGTCTCGCATAAATTTGCGGTAATAACCGGTGATTCCTAAAAATCTTTTGATTTCCTTTATGTTTGAAGGTGGTTGCATTCTGTTTATTGCTTCAATTTTTGAGGGATCAGGTTTAATACCTTCACCTGTTACAAGGTGTCCTAAAAATTTTGTGGTCAATGCAGCAAAATGACATTTATCTATTTGTATCTTTAGATTTGTATCTCGTAAAGTGCTAAATATTTTTTTAAAAGCTTGTGGAAAAAATCAAAATATCATCTAGGTATACAACGCAAATTTTATTTATATGATCTCTTAATACATGATTTATTAATCGTTGAAATGTTGCAGGGGCTGTTTTAAGGCCAAATGGCATACGATTAAATTCGTAATGGCCACTTGCAGTTGAAAAAGCTGTCTTAGCCCTATCGTCGGGGTGCACCTCAATCTGGTGGAAACCCTTAGCAAGTTCAATTGTGCCGAAGTAACAGCATTTTCCCAACTTATCAAATAAATCTTCTATATTTGGAAGTGGGAACTTGTCGTCTATTGTTTGTTCATTAAGTTTTCTGTAGTCAATTACAATTCGCCATTTTTGCTTACCACTGTTATCTGGTTTTTTGGGCACAACCCATAATGGGGAATTGTAAGGACTACAACTCGGAGATATAATATTTTGGGCTAGCATTTCCTGTATTTGCCTGTCCACTTCTGCCCGATGTATGACAGGGTACCTATACAGTTTACTATATATAGGAGTGTCAGTTTTTGTATTTATTCGATGACGAATTTCACTACTGAAAGGTAAGTTTTCACCATCTTTATAAAAAATATCTTTAAACTTATTTACAACAGTCTTTAAAACTTCTTGATCTTTAGAATTTAAATGATTAGGAAACATACTAAGTGACGAATGTTCTACTATTTCTTTTTCTTCATTAATAAATATTTCCAAATGTTTATTTTTTTGATACTCATCTACTGTTAATTCTTCTTCTTCGCAAAAATAGATTGGTAATGTTGCATCTTTTGTTATTAAAACTCTATTCTCGTACTCGATTTTACAACTCAAATTAAGCAATATATTGTTACCTATTAGACCATCAAAGTAGTTATGAAATTTAAATTCTAGGAAATTAACATTAAAATTCGGTTTATGAAATTCTTTAAACAATGGATAGCTATACTGTACGTCTGTAGTAACAGTTCGATTTATAACTTTTAAAGTAATAGAACGTGATTTTATTCTCCATTTGGGATTACAAATATTTGGGTTTATGATACTAAATTCTGCACCTGTATCTATTATGAACTTAAGTTTTCTCACGTTTGTTTCAACTGTTAAATAGGGTAACTTCCTTGGCCCTCTAATTGAAAATTTTGTTCGTTTTCATTGACTCCTATTTCCATTGGCTCTACAACTGTTTCACTGCGAAAACGATTATTG
Source organism: Bactrocera tryoni (assembly GCF_016617805.1). NCBI lineage: Eukaryota > Metazoa > Arthropoda > Insecta > Diptera > Tephritidae > Bactrocera > Bactrocera tryoni. Next base: position 55,222,588 of record NC_052501.1, on the reverse strand, counting down.
CTTCGGTTATTTAACAGTCTTTCATTATTGTAATTATTATTCTGATTAAAAAAACTACTCGAGTTGCGATTAGTTCTGTATGTTTGGTTGCTGTAGTTGCTATTAAAACTGGGTTGAGTAGAAGAGTTTAGTGTTGCACTGTTTGAGTTATTTTGTCGCTGATTGTTATTAATGTTATTATTGTTGTTCTGTTGTCTATGCTGTTGACTAAATGTATCGTTTGCTCTATTGCTGTAATTAAATAGCTGACTATTCTGTTGATTAACATAATTGCTCATATTAGCTTCTCTGTTATAAATATTATGTTGCCTATGAGAAGAAAAATTCATGTTATTAAAATTATGTTCACAATTATTCTTTCCATGAGCTGTTTGGTGATGTTTATAGTTCAAGTAACCATTTGATTTTATAATTTCATATGCGTCTTTTAAAGTTTTTGGATTCCTGCTTACAATAATGCTTTTGACAGGCTCGGGTAAACCATATTTAAATGAATTTAAAGCAATCCTAGCATTGCTTTCACTATTTATACTAGAGCTATTGCCACAAAAAGTTGATGCGTTATTTAACCGACATAATAAAGTATTTAGGGAATTATAAAAAGTTTCAATTGTAGAAGTGCATCTACAAATTCTAATTTTGTCAATGAGTTCATCAACTGAATTCTTTTCGCCATGATTATCTATAAGGACTTTTCTTATTTCTGGCCATGAAAGTGGATTTCCATTAATTAAAATGGATCTTCTAGCACTTCCAATAATTTTATCTTTAATCTGGCCAAGTAACAGAATTTTATATTCTTCATCAGTAAAACTATCTAACATTGGACACATGTAATCTATACGCTGTACAAAATTTAATAGTGCATCTCTGTTTCCGTCATATGGAGGAATGCTATTTATGTTGGTGGAAATGAGCTTAAATTTTACGTTAATGTTTAAACTATCCATATTTGCTAAACTAAATTAAATAAAATGCCAAATAAATGGATAAATTTTACTTTTTTAAAACTACGAGCTTTAACGGGTATGTACACAAAGGTGTGTTTGTATTGCTCTTAATGCAAATTATATACATACGTATCCATATACACCTATATGTATGCACATAAGTGTGACCAACTTTCTCTTGACATCCAATTGCTTTTCTTTCCAGGATTTGCTGCAGCGTTGATGAAGGTGACCTTGAGTTCTTTGCGAGAGGGAAAAAAATGTGCTGTTCTCTTGTGCTCTAACTATACATCTCCATGCAAGCGTTGTACTGCTCTGATCTGTTTTTGCAGTTTCCTTTTTTCTTACTGCCTTCGTTGTCGTGTAATAGCTTCAATACCTCTCTTGCTGTTCCTGCTTTTTATTCGTTGTGTTTTATTGGTTAATTTTGATGTGATTACTGTTTTTTTTTTTTTTGTTCTGCTGTAAGCTCTCTTTGAGTGCCAGAAATTATTCAAATACTCGTAGAATGATTTCTCTCTAAAACGGATTATTTACTGTTTTTTGAAACGGCTTCTTGATTACAGTTTTTTTCTTTTCTTACAATAATATCGAAAAATATTTTTTTTTTATTTCTTTTGGATTTCAATATAACAAAAGTTCTTATGGAAACATTTTGTCGTTTTCATTACTTTTTATTTTTTTTAAAAGTAATTTATTTTTCTTAAATTTTCTTTCCGAAAATATGTTCTTTAGCTTTCCTCTTTTCGAGTCACGTTAACCACGATAAATTTGATTTCAAAACACGTGTTCTTTTCGAACGTTATGTCTTTATGTAATTAACTTTTTATTTTAAATTTTTTTCAAAAACTTTTTATTTTAAGTTTTTTTTCAAAACATTTTATTTTAAGTTTTTTTTTCCAAAACTTTTTATTTTAAATTTGCAGTGCGTGTGAGGTTCGCAATTGACTGCGCCAGAAACGATGTTGAACTTTTACTCCTTTCAAGTGTCTTTATTCAACTAACTCTTTACAAAAATTCTTATTAGCTAAAACCTTAACTATTTTAAAGTAATATTAATGAGTGTAGGAGAGAGTAGAGGTAATAATGTATGTTCGGGAATATGTTGTATGTATGTTTAGTGTGGGGGCGAACGTGTGAGTGTAGAGTGGGAGAAAGTATGTAAGGTGTGAGTGGGAGTAGTTTAAATAAGAGCAAGCATAGGTAATTAAATATAAGAGTACGACTACGTTAGAATCAAGAGTACGATTAGAATAAGAATAGGTAAAGTATATAGGGCTATTATATAACTATATTAAGAACGATCATCTCAGCAGCATTTCCACTATCCCATTACACCAACAACAACAACTGTAGGGTTCTCTGATGACTTTCTTGTGATTATTTTATTTACATGCAGTATTTAATCCACTTCAAGCAAATGAGGAAAGCATACCCACAGGCGCACTTGGAGAAACCACTCATCAAACACAATAAACAACACGCCCACAAACTCAAACGGTTTCACCACCACACAAATGCAAACAAGTCAACGGCAAAATTGTATGCTAATACATTGTGAGTTCATTAAACATCAGCCTTAAATGTATTTACAATACATTTCCAAAACAAAAATGAAAGTCGACAGAATTTTCAGTGAGGCAAAGTAAACAGTGTGCACAACGCAAGAAAAAGAAGACAAAAGCAAAGCAAGGCCTTTGAAAATTCTCAAGCGTTTTTGAGAAGCGAAAATATAACTTGGGAATGCGCGAATAAAATCAAGAAGCCTAATTGCCTGTCACGAAAATTGCGATAAAAAATGAAAACGCGTCCGGTCGATTCCACGGTTCAATTACAAAAGTGTTTTATTTCGTTTTATCCAATCGTTTAGCCTAAATCTTAAACTAACGGCTTAATCTAGTGGTAATATAAGTATATGTTACAAAAGGGGTAAGTAATTATCTTTTGTTAAACATTGTACTAGCTTATGTTAAGATAAGTATTAAGGTAAGTAATAGATTAATATTAAGAATGCATCATTAAGGTAAGTATTTTACGTAATAAAATTTCATAATTTAATTTTTATAACTCAATATTCAGGATATCACAATTCATTTGATTAATCTTGTTTTAGGTATAAATCTGTCGCTTGACGCAATACCGGCAACCTTGACAGGATCGGATTCCTTCAACGTCCATTGGAAGCAAGGCCAGTTTGTAGATGGGACGCTTAATTGTGCCCGTCTTGGTCGCTACGTCTGCGACTCGCACCTTGCCATCTTGCCCTTCGACGGTTGCAACGACGCGCCCTAGTACCCACTGCTGCGGTGGCACGTTGTCCTCGTGAACGAGAACGAGGTCGTTGAGCTGCATATTGCGTTTGGGGTGCAGCCACTTGCTGCGTTCCTGAAGACCCGTCAGGTATACTTGAGACAGCAAACAAGTTGGCATCTCTCGCAACAACGAACTGGGTCCACTGGCACCTACTCTGGAGGTAATGCTCGCAGGGAGCATCCTATCAGTAGATGCGCCGGTGTTAACGCCTCGCCGTCGTTGGGGTCTTGACTCAGGGGTACTAGGGGACGAGAGTGGGGGATGGCCTCCACTTCGGCCAACAGTGTTGCTAGCTCCTCTGATGTGAGTAGCGCGTTGCCGATTACGCGAACGATATGGTGTTTGGCGGACTTCACCGCGGCTTCCCATAATCCGCCGAACTGCGGTTTCATATGTGTGACCGAGTAACTTACGGTCAGCTTTAAATGACATTCTGACTTGAAGCCGTCCTGAAGACAATACTTGAATAGTATTAACGAAAAAAATTTTCACTCTCTTGTTGCTCTGGTGTGAATTTGATGCCATTTGATCCTGAAGGTAATTCTTCTACAGCCCAAAATTTTTGGACTACTGAATCGATTGACGTTAAGTCTTCTTCAGCTTGGCATAATGTGCTATGTAATTTGGGAGGCGAAGTTAAATTGCTGAAGTATTTGCCAGATACAACCCACCCTAAAAGTGTTTTTTGTAGTGTTGGTTGGTTAGGACCATTTTTAATTTGGCCAACAGCTAGAAGATCGAAAAATATTTCCGCACCCAATAAGATGTCAACTTTTTTACATTTGTGGAATTTTGGATCCGCCAATTCAATATTGTGCGGAATTTTCCAGCCATTAACATTGATTTTATGGTCTGGATGATTAGCCGAAATACTTCGCATTATCCAGAATTCCGCCGAAAATTCGTAATTATTTACCCGCGACTTAACAATCCGCAACTTCTGTGTCAAGTCCTCTGTCATGAAGTTGACCTGTAAGCCTGAGTCCAGCAACGCTCTCGCAGGTAGGTACTCTCCACAACTGGGCCTCATTTGAATCACCGCTGTTGCCAACATGACCCGATCCGGCATACTGGCTGTATGCATGGCATGAGTGGTTGATGGTTGCGGATGAGGTGCAGCGGGGAAGGAAACCGGATACTGGTGCAATAATGTGTGATACGATCGATTGCACACACGACATCGATCCGCTCTGTACTTAGAGACAGTGTGCCCCTTACGCACATCGTATTTGCTGCAACTAGCGCCGATTTGGTCCCCTCCATATGTCGTTGTTTCCCATGACTCGCACTGCTTGTTGGTATGGGCTTCGTCCTTGAATTTGATGCTCCTTCCGCTGATAGCTGCTGGAATCTTCGATTAAGAGTGGCTTCACATTCCTTCCACAGTGGAAGCTTGTCATAATCCAGCTGTTCCTCCCATTAGGATCGGGTAGCTGACTCCACCTTTGTCATTACTATCTTTATAATAATAGCGTTTGTTATTTGTTTGTCATCGCCCAGCGATAGCAATGAGTCATATACCGCTGACACTTCGCCAATCATTGATCGCAATGAAGGCGCGGATGGCTTTGGGATGGTTGGCAGCTCAAAAAGTTTAGATATTGTATTGAAAAATATCAAACATTTATTATCATAAAGGTTTTTGAGACTTGCCAACGCTTTCGGATAATTTTCATCTGACATCTGAAACGCTTTAACTGTTCCCAAAGCCTCTCCAGATAGACAATTAACCAAATGGTTAAATTTTTCAATATCTGGGATATTTGGATCATTATGAACCAAGCTCTCAAACAAACTCATAAAGTTTTTAAATTCTGAATATTCTCTCTTGAATTTCGGCAGATTCATTTTAGGGAGCCTTGAATTCGTATATGTAAGTCACAATATACGTTATAATAAGTATATGTATGCGTATATATACATATGTACAATATGCACTCGTTACCTGGTGCGTCAGCTGTTTGCCGGCGCTTACGTCCCTTTTGCACAGAATGCAGCGGCAGCTCACTCCCACGACGGCAGCAGTTTGATGGCAGCAGCGGTTTGATGGCCGCAGCGGTTTCATGGTAGCAGCGGTTTGATGGCAGCGGCGACGATGGCAGCAGCGACGTTGTGGCAGCAGTGGCGTGATTGTAGAAGCAACGGATTGGTTATACCGGCACTTTTGCTTTTACCAGTTATTTTGATTGCGGCACTTTCAACAGTTTGTGAACAGTTCTCCAACATCTTTTTCCAACTGTTTGTTAATTTCTTCGTACGGCACTTTTAAACGATTTTCCACCGTCTTTTTTTAAATTGTTTTTTAATTTTTTGTGAACGGCCCCTCTAATTATACACTAACGTATATATACATATATATATGTATATAAATGTCTTATACATATACTTATGTCCGCCAGTCCAGCCCAATTTAGAAATTTTGTCACTCTTGTTATTTTCTTTTTTTTTTGTGTTTTACGTATAAGGTATTCTCTGTTTCTTTTTCTTTCGCTATCATAAGCTTATTCGAATTGAGCAAGCTTTGAAAACAAAAGCAAATAAATTTTCTCAATATTATAAAAAATAAAATTCTACAAAAGTTTTATAATTTCTTAATATATTATTGCAATATATTGTGTTGGAGTCTTGTGAAGAGAGTGAACAAGTGCACATGTGGATTAGAAAAGCTAAATTGACTTCTTATTATTTTTGAGAATAAATAAAATAAAAATCTATTCATAAAACTTTATTAATTAAATCGACCACGTGAATACATAAATGAGTGACCAGTGCTCACCTTTCGAGCAAGGTCACTCGATGAAGAGAACAACATTAATTAATAAAGAGTCAAGGACTCTTTTAACAGAAACAACAAACCTAAATGTTGAGTTATTAAATAATTCAACAAATATGACAACTTTGAGCATGCAAAATGTCAGTTCTGCTAATGAATTGAGAAACGAAAGTGATAATACAATGCAATGGCAAACTGTGACTAATAAAAGACCTCAATCAGGCTCTCCCACTATTGATCAAAAACGGACAAAAACAAACAACTATACAAACTTAGCGGATAGCTATAACTCTATTCCAACAACTCAACTCAACAACAATAACATCAGCAGCAATTCCAACAGCATGAACATGTTTGCCGGGCTACAAGACGAATCGGATAGCAATAACATAATGGATCAAAACATAGAAGAGAATACACCAAAACCACCACCAATTATTGTGCCAAATATTAGTGATATTAGCGGTATGATTAAGTATTTCGAAACTATTATTAATAAATCTGAATTTAGTTATAAAGCTTTGCGAGACGGCCAAATTCGAGTAATGGTAAAATCTATAGGGTCATACAGATCTCTGGTAAAAGATATGAAAGAAAAAGAAATTAACTACCATACGTACCAGCTTAAACAAGAGCGTGCGTATAGAATTGTTTTAAAAAACTTACATTTCTCTACTCCAGTAGATGACATAAAAGAAGAAATAGAAGCGTTGGGTTTTAAGGTTAGGAACGTTAGCAATATACGAAGTAGATTTACGAATATGCCTTTATGCATGCATTTTGTCGACTTAGAACCAAGCAATGACAATAAAAATATCTTTAATTTAAAATATCTTGGTAACGCTATTGTTAAGGTTGACCCTCCAAAAAAGGTAAATGATGTTGTACAATGCCATCGCTGTCAAGAGTTTGGGCATACCAAATCATATTGTACAAAATCGTACAGGTGTGTGAAGTGTGGTCTGGACCATCCAACAGCTGAATGCGTTAAAAGTAAAGATACGCCTGCCAAATGCATTAATTGTTTACAAAGCCATCCAGCAATTTACAAGGGATGCAAGGTGTACCAAAACCTTGCCAAAAAATCGAATATGACTGATAAAAGAAACAATTTCCCATCATATTCCCATGTCTCTCATAATTTCCCCCAACTGAATAATTATAAACAAACAGAAAATGTGTATGCCAATCCAAATATATCATACGCCCAATGTGTTCAAAGTAATTTAAATTCAGAAAACAACGTTCTTGAAAAAATTGAAACCTTATTTTCTAAACAGCTTGAGCTTACTCAAAGTTTGTTTAAAATGATGTCCACTCTTTTGGATAAACTATGCAAGTAGGTCTCCGAATAGCTATTTGGAACGCCAATGGTCTGACTAATCATACCGAGGAAGTAAAATTATTCCTAAATACAAACAATATAGACATTTTCTTGGTGTCTGAAACCCATTTCACAACTAAATCGTACTTCAAAATCATCGGTTATGATCTTATATGTGCAAACCATCCGCACAACAGAGCCCATGGGGTTCCGCCATTTTAATCAAATCCAGAATCAAATATGAATGTCTGGAAGAAGTTAGAGAACAATATCTACAAGCAGCAGGAGTTAAAGTTAAATGTGACAACCATGAGTTACCAATATACTCTGTATACTTTCCTCCAAGATTTAACCTTAAAACAGACCAATAGGTTGATATTTTTAGACAGTTTGGTTCAAAAGTTTTGGCAGGTGGGGACTTCAATGCAAAGCACCCTTGGTGGGGCTCTAGGATCATAAATCCTAAGGGCAGAGAACTCGAAAAATGTATTACCCAAAGAAATTTTTCCATTTTATCAACAGGCACCCCAACATATTGGCCAAGCGACCCAAGAAAAAATCCGAATCTTCTCGATTTTGTGATATACTCTGGTTTACCCAGACATAAGTTAAACATTCAAGACAGTAATGAACTAAGTTCAGATCACTCGCCTTTAATTGTTTCATATAATGAAAATGTTTACCAGACTTCCAAAAAATATAAGATCCTTACCCCGAAAACCGATCTCAAATCCTTCCAATATTGGATCGATAAACATATTGACCTTAACGTGCCCTTAGAAAATGGTGGTGAATTGGATTCAGCGGTAGAATCGTTTACAAACCTGGTTCATGAGGTCGCATATCTATCTAGCCCGATAAGAAACCAGCCGACTTTTACTGATCATTTACAGGTTCCTGCTGAAGTGTTGGGTCTTATTAAAGAAAAAAGAAGATTAAGAAAAGCCTGGCAGCTAAATAGATACCCAGCTGAAAAGAGAGCACTTAATAAAGCAGCCAAGCTACTAAAATTGAAGCTATCCGAACTGAAGAATGAATCCTTCAGTTTGTTTATTGAAAACCTTGAACCCGCTAAAGACGATCAGCACAGACTCTGGAAAGCTACCAAGTACCTTAAACGACCAATCAAACGAAACGCAACAGTTAGGGACTCAAATGGAGTATTTAGCACGAGTGATGAAGCCAAAACAGAGGCCTTTGCTAAACACCTCTACCAAACTTTTCAACCTAATTCCTTAGGTACTAGTAGTGATGAAACAGAGATACTAAAGTTTTTACAATCTCCATGTCAAATGGACCTCCCCATTAGCAAGATATCAATTAGCGAAGTTGCTATGAAAGTACGTAGATTAAATAATAGTAAAACACCCGGCTACGACTATATTGATAGCAAAGTTGTTAAAATTCTTCCGGAAAAAGCTTACGAGTTTCTCACATTAATATACAATGCTATTTTAAATATAAATCATTATCCCACGCAATGGATATGTGCTACTATGGTCATGGTCCCAAAACCAAATAAGCCTGAAAGCTGTCTTACGTCATATCGTCCTATTAGCTTACTGGTAATATTTTCGAAAATATTCGAAAGAATATTTTTGCAAAGAATGTTACCAGTAATTGAGGATCAAAATATCATACCTGAACATCAGTTTGGGTTCAGAATAGGACACGGTACGCCAGAGCAATGCCATAGGGTGGCAAATGTAATTACAAATGCGCTGGAAGAAAAAAAATACTTAGACGTTCAACAAACTTTTGACAGGGTATGGCATCCAGGACTCCTCTTCAAAATAAAAAGGCTAATGCCAGCACATTACTATTTAGTGCTTAAATCTTATTTAAGTGAAAGACACTTTTATGTAAGGCACTGAGATGCCTCATCAGAAATCTACAGCATTAATGCTGGTGTACCGCAGGGTAGTGTTTTGGGTCCAGTCCTATACACAATATTTACATCAGATATGCCCACATTACGAGAAATAGTGGTAGCAACTTTTGCTGATGACACAGCGTTTATCGCTTCTAGTGGTACCCCTATAGAAGCTTCGTCTCTACTTCAAAACCAACTGAATATGCTGGAAGTTTGGCTCAACAAATGGAAAATAAAGGTTAACTCTGAAAAGTCTACACATGTCACATTTGCATTAAGAAAAGAGGAGTGTCCTGCTGTATTTTTAAATAATAAGCAGATTCCTACTAGGGATAAAGTTAAATATTTAGTGATGCATCAAGATCGACGTCTTACATGGAAAAGTCCTATTCAGGCTAAACAACTGGTTGCTAGGTCGAAAGTCTCAACTTATTAGAAAATAAAATACGGCTCTACAAAGCTATTCTCAAACCCGTATGAACATACGGCATACAGCTTTGGGGTACTGCTCCAATGTGGAGATTTTGCAACGTTATCAATCAAAAACATTGCGGTAACTTATTAACGCCCCATGGTTTGTTACCAATGAAGCTATCCGTATTGCTGATTGTCTGTTAGATACAACTTATGAAACTATACGGCTAAAACGTTCTCATATCTTAGATTTACCATTTCTCTAAAACTCTCTTAGATTTAAGTCTGGCAAAAAAAAAATGAAGTTTGGATGGATGTATTTAATAACCTTAGTTAATTATGGTTTACTTATGTATATGTAAAAAAATAAAGTAATCCTATATGTAGATTTGCTCAAGGACAAATCTACCTCTGCCATTACCTACTAGACCTAATTTACTGAATATCTTAATGTAGATAGATTGTAAATAAAGAAAGTTAAATAAAAAAAAAAAAAAAAAAAATCTGTAATTGAGCACTTTGTGTGAAACAGACATAAAGTTTTCACGGAATAAATTTCAATAATTTTTTTTTTTGAATAACCGGAATAAAGGAAGCAAACGACAAATTTGACAATTGAAAAACAAAAGGAAAAAATTTGAAAAAAAAATTATTGTATGAAAAAAAGTTATTTTTTTGGAATTGTCCAACTTTCCGACTTTTCCTCACGAAAAGCATACGGTTTTTTTATTTCTAAACTTTCCTCGATCCACAGCGAACAACCTCTGAAAACTTCATCAAGATTGGTTCAGCTGTTCTCGAGCATTAGCGTTACTAACAGTATTCATTCGTTTGTATGGGAAAAATAAAAGGGCTCATTTTAGGGGTTTTCCGGCAATTATTCGAATTTTTTCGCCATAAAAACCATCCTTAAGCCTCAACGAACATTTTAAAAAAGAATTGGCAAAATTGGTCCAGGCGTTTTTGAGTTAAGCGCCAGCATTTAAAATCATGTTCGTTTTTGTTTCCTTTTTAAAATCGTATTTGAAAATTTTTTTTTCGGAAATTTTCCAGAATTTTCTTAAGTATTCTCCTTGCTTGTGCGGAGACCTGTCCGAATTGGTGGTAATCACCGAAATCGGTCCAGGCGTTCTCCAGTTATAAGCGTAGTAACTAACGTCACTTTCTTTTATATACATATATACATAGATATATTATGCGTCACTTAAGTGCTTTCCGCTGCCGTAATCATATTTTAATAAGCGCGACGATGCGCAACCACCGCGCTGGTGACGCTGGCGTAGTCGATGAAGTAGATGAAGCAGGTGATGAAATGAGTGCAATAAAAATAACGGAAAGAAGTTAGCCTATGTAGGTTGTAAAATAATTTTCAGTACGAATCAGACCCTTTTCTTACCAGTTTAATAATCTGAATAGCTATACAAGTAGCCTAAGAAGTGATAAAAATTAAATTCAACAGACGAGAGAGTTTTATAGTTAAAACATCGAGTAGCATAACTGATATTTTTGTTCTTGATTAAAGATCTAGCACCCAAACACCCTATTTCTTTGAACAATTAACTAGACGGTTTGGAACAAAATAAGATTCACGCTTCAACGACTAACTTAGAGCATTTAAAGTATACTTTACGATTTTCGATTTTAGATCGGATTTTCGATAGTATCGTCTATCTATATCGAAAACCATAGTAAGATATTAACGCCATATCTCACTATCTCTTGGATAAGTTATAGCTATACATATAATGAGAATGGTTGCTTGTAAGCAGGTAATGTCAAACTTCGAGCCATAAAAATCGTTTGGAGACAACTTAAAACTCTTAATTTTCTTCAGTGGAAAACATGAAATATATTTATAAGGGTTTCATAAAAAATTCATACATGAATTGCTCATACTAATCAAGCAAAGAACTTTAGAAGTGTTAGTTGTTATTTGTCTTGAGGAAGCTTTGGCTTCCATTTTCTTTCCTGATCGCAAACAAAAATGTAGATTGGAGTGATCAGTATTGGATTCCCATATCTATATAATTTCTACTCCGAAAAATCTGCTGCAGTCTTCTTTAGCAGATAACAATAAGTTCCGGGGAGGTATTTGCAGACGAAGGTTCCTGTTTACCCGAAAGAATATTATTGCTGGGCAGCATTACTCATCGGCTTGCTAGACAGGGTTTTTTGGAGCTGCAGTATTTTGCACGACAGGATTAGCAAACTTATTTACTTTCTGATTGATAACTAGTTTCGTTAGTTAACCATTTAGTCTAGGTTTAGTATCGAATTAGTCTTGCAGCTCAATGAAGTAAAGGTAAAACATGGATTCAGATTTATTCCTAATCGCAAGGCAGCTATAAATTAAAATAGTTTTATACACATAGGTGAATTTTTGATACTTTTGTGTTGTTCCTCAAAAGCCTGTTGGAACTTTTTGTAACAATACAAATCCATTCAAACTGAAACCTGTTTGTGATAACTGCAATTAATACTAAACGAAAATGTTATTCGTATTAAATTTAAGCAATAAAGAAATTATGAACTATTTCTACATTATTATGTTTTGAAAATACCATATTTTCAAGAATTCCACTCACATTCCTTTTGCTCCGTTCTTCAAGTTTCAGTTCTGCTTGTTTTCAGTGCCTAACTAGCTTATCGTCATCTGTAATTATTTTCAATTCCGCCCAACTTACCAACTTCCTTGTAAAAATATGTGCCCCACACATATACTCACATACAAAAGAACATATCCCAACTTGTCCTGAGTGTACTTCACAATATTCAAACTAATCAAACTTTGCATTCATGTACATTTATAGTATTTCAAATAAAATTCAATTACCATTCGAGTTGATAAGCATCAGTGAATTTACCTTCCATCGGACTACTTATCTTAAAATAATATATAGATTTTCTAAGTCGGTACAACGGCAACTCATCTCACTCATTTCCAATGATTGCTTTGAGCAAAGAAGAAAGTCATTTACCAGTACGCCAGACAACGACTGGCGGCTTAAATGCGAGCGCTAATATAGTACATAATTGATACAAGTGAAAATTTGGTAGAGCATGCAAAAAATAAAAGAAATCTGTTAATCCAGAACTAAGATTTTATTTACATAGCTACATAATTATTCATCGCTACTTGATAACAAGCGCAGTTGTTTGCGACGAACTGGACTAAAGTCGGTATCATCGCTGGAGATATCCATTTCAGCAATGTAAATATCATGCGAACAAAATGTGTAAGTAAGAGTTATCGAATAAGGGGATTTCCCAGTTACTACTTCTTCTTCTTCTTCTTAATTGGCGTAGACACCGCTTACGCGATTATAGCCGAGTTAACAACAGCGCGCCAGTCGTTTCTTCTTTTCGCTGCGTGGCGCCAATTGGATATTCCAAGCGAAGCCAGGTCCTTCTCCACTTGGTCCTTCCAACGGAGTGGAGGTCTTCCTCTTACGAAAACTCGTAACGTCGACTCATCGGTTGCTGTCATCGCCCAAGCCTCTGCACCATATAGCAGGACGGGAATTATGAGCGACTTATAGAGTTTAGCTTTTGTTTGTCGAGAGAGGACTTTACTTTTCAATTGCCTACTCAGTCCAAAGTAGCACCTGTTGGCAAGAGCAATCCTGCGTTGGATTTCCAGGCTGACATTATTAGTGGTGTTAATGCTGGTTCCTAAATAGACAAAATTATCTACAACTTCAAAGTTATGACTGTCAACAGTGACGTGAGAGCCAAGTCGCGAGTGCGACGACTGTTTGTTTGATGACAGGAGATATTTCGTTTTGCCCTCGTTCACTACCAGACCCATTTCCTGTGCTTCCTTGTCCAGTCTGGAGAAAGCAGAACTAACGGCGCAGGTGTTGAGGCCGATGATATCGGCAGACGCCAGCAGCTGTACACTCTTATAAAAGATTTTATCTGCTCGATTAGGTTCTGCAGCTCGAATTACTTTTTCCAGCGGCAGATTGAAGAAGACGCATGATAGCGAGTCGCCTTGTCTGAAACCTCGTTTGGTATCGAACGGCTCAGAGAGGACCTCCCCGATCCTAACGGAGCTTTTGGTGTTGCTTAACGTCAGTTTACACAGCCGTATTAGTTTTGCGGAATAAAGGCAGCTCCTTTTCGTGCTGTCGAAAGCAATTTTTTAATCGACGAAGAGGTGGGGTGTATCGATTCTCCTTTCACGGATCTTTTCCAAAATTTGGCGCATGGTGAATATCTGGTCGGTTGTTGATTTGCCAAGTCTAAAGCCACACTGATAAGGTCCAATCAGTTTGTTGACGGTGGGCTTTAATCTTTCACACAATACGCTCGATAGAACCTTATATGCAATGTTGAGGAGGCTTATCCCACGGTAGTTGGCGCAGATTGTGGGGTCTCCCTTTTTGTGGATTGAGCAGAGTACACTTAAATTCCAATCGGTGGGCATGCTTTCGTCCGACCATATTTTACAAAGAAGCTGATGCATGCTCCTTATCAGTTCTTCGCCGCCGTGTTTGAATAGCTCGGCCGGCAATCCATCAGCCCCCACCGCTTTGTTGTTCTTCAGATGGGTAATTGCTATTCGAACTTCTTCATGGTCGGGCAATAGAACGTCTGCTCCATCGTAATCGATTGGGGAATCGGGTTCGCCTTCTCCTGGTGTTGTACGTTCACTGCCATTCAGCAGGCTGGAGAAGTGTTCTCTCCATAATTTTAGCATGCTCTGGGCATCGGTAGCTAGATCACCTTTGGGGGTTCTACAAGAGTATGCTCTGGTCTTGAAATCTTCTGTTAGCCGCCGCATTTTGTCGTAGAATTTTCGAGCATTACCCCTGTCGGCCAGCTTATTAAGCTATTCATACTCACGCATTTCAGCCTCTTTCTTTTTCTGTCTGCAAATGCGTCTTGCTTCCCTCTTCAACTCTCGGTATCTATCCCATCCCGCACGTATTGTGGTCGATCGTAACGTTACGAGGTAGGCAGCCAGTTTTCTGTCCGCTGCGACACGGCACTCTTCGTCGTACCAGCTGTTCTTTTGCTCTTTCCGAAAACCAATGGTTTCGGTTGCAGCTGTACGTAAGGAATTTGAAATGCCGTCCCACAGTTCCCTTTTATACCGAGTTGTTGACTAGTGCTCTCAGAGAGCAGGAGTGCTCTTGAGCCGAGGAGTAGAAAATCGAGCTGTCTGTTGTGATTGCAGCTTCGACGTCGAACCTTCTTGTGTTTTTGGCGTGCAGTTTTTGCTGCACAGAGGCGAGTTAGCTTCTATCCTCGAGGCTGTTTTCTTTTTCATTGGTATTGTTTTTTACGTGGCGGGTCCCAAGCCCAGCGCACAACCCTATGTAGGGAATGTTTCGCCTTCTCACATTAGCTCACCTTCGAACGGATGTTCTTAGGCTACCCAGAGGATTCTTGGTCAAAGACCGGAAGTAGTGAGCTGCTTGAGCCATGTGTAAAAGAATCGTTTCTGGCCATTCCCAAGTGAATGGCGATCAGAGAACTTTCCTCACTTGCGTGAATTTCTACACATGACTCCATCCTCCATCCCAGTTACTACTATGTATGTTCATTTCAGCAATGGTGCTAAGTGTTGTAAAAACAAACACAATTACAAGACAGTGATTTTGAAACCGTACTAGATTAAAATTTTTTTACCAAAAAAAAATGTTTCTCAACCGTGTAACTTCAAATCCGTGTAAAAAAAGAGTTGGGTGTATTAAAGGAAAATAAAAGAAGACAAAACAAAAACAAGCAACAACAGAGGTGTTCAAGATGGCTCACACTCACTCATAACTGAGCACAGAAGGAATTGTTATATAGGAAGTGTGTTAAGTTAACTCGGCGACAACCCATAGCGTGAGTAAAGGAGAAACAGAGCTACGCATACGAAAACTTCTTGTGAGTTTTGCAAAACTTAAATATAATGTGATACTTGTACAAATATAAGTATATATGTAGTTACATGAACGGCTTTTATTTAAGGTTTCATGGGCTCAAAATAAACTCACATTTGATTTGATTTAGGAAAAGCTATTGGACAAACTACCGACTTATATAGCACAGTCCGTTCGTCCATCCCTTCCACCACAGCTGGGACGTAAATAAGCACACAAAATTCAGATTGTTAATCAAATATTTGAAGATTTACTTTATTTAACTGTTATTTTTATTTGACAGCTTTCAGTTAGGTTTCAACGTCAAATTCGAGAAATTTAAAATTTTCTGGGTTTCAGTTTTTGCATGCCTTTACTTACGGTATTGTTTTGCCTTGCAGGCTCATTTAAATGTCAAATCTCTGCAGCTTAGCAATGACATTTTGAACGCAACCTTGTTAGATTGTCAAGTACATACATTGTTTTTGTTTTAATAGAAAATTATTTGTTGCTGTTGTTCAATCAGTGGAAGTTTGTGAAAAGATTTTTCTGTCTGCAAATTTTTATGGCTACAAGAGTGTGAAGGAAGAGAATTTATATAATGTGCGTACGCCTTGATTTTTTGGAACGAAGTTCCTTACGGCAGGCTTGGAAGAGATAGGGATTTTGCTGCGGGACCTAACTGAAAAAAAGTGATAGTAAAACCGTAAGAAAAAGTCCGAAGAAAAAGACCGTAAGAAAAAAGTATTAATTGCATACTTTTAGGCGGGCTCTAACCAAGTGTTCGCTCCCCTGCATATTTGTACAGCATTGAAAAAGTTTACGTTGCGCTTTTGTGAATAAGCTTTAGAGCTTTGAATGTGTCATTGTGTTGCCATATTCTTTCAATTCGTATCCAATTATATCAATTTGTATGTAACTTTTTATACTCTCGCAACAAAGTTGCCAAAGAGAGTATCATAGTTTTGTTCACATAACGGTTGTTTGTAAGTCCTAAAACTAAAAGAGTCAGATATAGAGTTATGTATACCAAAGTGATCAGGGTGACGAGTAGAGTTGAAATCCGGATGTCTGTCTGTCCGTCCGTCCGTCTGTCCGTCCGTCCGTCCGTGCAAGCTGTAACTTGAGTAAAAATTGAGATATCATGATGAAACTTGGTACACGTATTTCTTGGCTCCATAAGAAGGTTAAGTTCGAAGATGGGCAAAATCGGCCTACTGCCACGCCCACAAAATAGCGAAAACCGAAAACCTATAAAGTGTCATAACTAAGCCATAAATAAAGATATTAAAGTGAAATTTGGCACAAAGCATCGCATTAGGAAGGGGCATATTTGGACGTAATTTTTTTGGAAAAGTGGGCGTGGCCCCGCCCACTACTAAATTTTTTATACATATCTCAGAATTTACTATAGCTATGTCAACCAAACTCTACAGAGTCGTTTGCTTCATGTATCTCCACATACAGTTTAAAAATGGAAGAAATCGGATAATAACCACGCCCACCTCCCATACAAAGGTTATGTTGAAAATCACTAAAAGTGCCTTAACCGACTAACAAAACACGTCAGAAACACTAAATTTTACAAAAGAAATGGCAGAAGGAAGCTGCACCTAGGCTTTTTTGGAAATTGAAAATGGGCGTGGCGTCGCCCACTTATGGACCAAAAACCATACCTCAGGAACTACTAGACCGATTTCAATGAAATTCGGTATATAATATTTTCTTAACATCCTGATGACATGTAAGAAATATGGGTGAAATCGGTTAACAACTACGCCTTTTTCCAATATAACGCTATTTTGAATTCCATCTGATGCCTTCTCTGTATAATATATACATTAGGAACCAATGATGATAGCGGAATAAAACTTTACACAGATATGGTATTTGAGCTAAGGTAACCCTTGTGGAAAAATTGTCGTGATCGGACTATAACTTTTCAAGGTCCCTGATATCGAACACGAAGAACTCAGTGCCTAACCTAACATAACCTAATTGTTCACTGATAATATCGGTAAATCTCTCATACATTTTCATGTAATTCAGAGGGCATCATTTTTATACTCTCGCAAAAAAGTTGCTAATAACAGTATCTCGATTATCACTTTATCATGCGAGAGTATAAAATGTTCGGTGACACCCGAACTTAGTCCTTCCTTACTTGTTTCATAGTTTTTTTAAATTTTTCTTTAAGCATATAACTTCTTTCCTTAGGTTGCATGATACTGTTAATTTACCAAGCCAAACACAGGCATCTTCTCAAAGATCAGTCATAAATCTTTCATTCCAAGCTCCATACGAGCAACATACCGAATGTTCAAAGCCGAACGCCATTTGACAGCGTTTAATAAACATTCCTGGAGACGGCAATTGTTTATTTTATTCTCTCATTGAAGTCCTAAGGCTCAGAATAACACCATCAGAGCTCAGAAAACAATTACTAGAATCTCGATATTTTCATACCTGCCAAAATCCAAATAATGCAAGATGTATACTTGTTAGTGAGTCCGAATATGGAGATTTAGATTGTATATCGAGAGAATACAATCAGAATATTTTTGTGCATTTTCAATTCTTCGATACCAACACAAGTCAAGAAAAAGTGTGGTTCTGTCATTTTATTGTGAATGATACCTACACAAAACTTCATACACCTCCATCTTCGCAATTAGCATTTTACTCCGTATATTGATGTACAGGAAATGACAATAAACAACAGAATTAGTAATCAACAGCCTATTACTCAATATATTGAAACACAAAATATGATAATGGACAACAATATTAGTAGTCAACACTCTGAAGACTGTATTTTTGAAAGTCCTTCAAACTTTGAAAATAATACAGTAGCCGAAGAAAATTCCGATGCAAGTGAAATTGAATTTGATGACGAAAACGATGTGATTGAGATGGAATTTATAGAAAATCATGTCGCATTTCCAGTTTACACAAATTATTACCAACACAGCAGTAGTCATCTAGATTTTTTCACTGGCTTTAAAAAAATATTTTGGACATTCTCGTGCTGTCTGTGATAGGCTTTGGTGGATGGAAGATTTAAGTGAGGCATCTAGTATACACGAGAATATTATATTTGCAAATTCCTACCTGGTGTCCCACGACACCACATTTCTTTTTTTTATTTTAAGGAAAAGGCTAAGGTACTTAGCAGTGGTTAAGGACAAAATCAGAAATAGAAGGAGGTCCGAACATATAAATATATATCTTATACATAAAAACGGCGTAGGAGATCAAGAAAAACATTCATGAGTATTTCTAATCCTTACCAAGTCTGTTATTGATATTCAACTTTAATTTCTTTATATTAATGGGATAATTGACTCAAACAGGGGTATAGAGTCATAAAGGAGAAAGACTATTCAACTACAGTAAGAACCAACTACATAAACAGCATTAACTCCATTAATTACATCGGATATGGACTATTTTTTATTTATTAATTCTTTATGAATTGACTAAAATTTTACGAAAAGTGAATTGAGGTTATGTACTAACAAATACTAGTCACATAGCAGCAAACATACTCCATTTGGGAACGGACAGGATCATAAAAGCCATTACTTCAATTTCGATCGTAAGACAAGAAATCGTACAATCTTTCTGCTGGATTGCCATAGTTTAGCTCGAAAATGGATCACAATCAAGCAATCATATTCTGGACTAATGGGTTTATAACATTTTCGCATAACTCATCACATGAAGAAGTTATTATACCTGAACAGGGTATATTGCATTTGGAACTATTCCTTCAGTTTTTGCAATTCGACTAAGATAAAGACTTGCAAACGTTCCTTTCTCCCAAAGAGCTATTTATTTGTTGGAATCACCAATATTATTTCACTATATTATATATGTAGCTGCCATAAAAACTGAATGGTCAAACTCATGTCTTTGTCATTAGATTATTGTCCAAAGCAACGGTATCATATCTGAAGAAACTGTTCAATTCGGACTCTTCTTCTTTATTGGTGCAGACACCGCTTACGCGATTATAACCGAGTTAACAACAGCGCGACAGTCGTTTCTTTTTTTCGCTAAGTGACGCCAATTGGATATTCCAAGCGAAGCCAGGTCCTTCTTCACTTGGTCCTTCCGACGGCGTGGAGGTCTTCCTCTTCCTTTGCTTCCCCCGGCGGGTACTGCGTCGAGTACTTTCAGAGCTGGAGTGTTTTCGTCCATTCGGACAACATGACCTAACCAGCGTAGCCGCTGTCTTTTAATTCGCTGAACTATGTCAATGTCGTCATATATTTCATACAGCTGATCATTCCATCGAATGCGATATTCGCCGTGGCCAATGCGCAAAGGACCATAAATCTTTCGCAGAATTTTTCTCTCGAAAACTCGTAACGTCGACTCATCGGTTGCTGTCATCGCCCAAGCCTCTGCACCATATAGCAGGACGGGAATTATGAGTGACTTATAGAGTTTGGCTTTTGTTCGTCGAGAGAGGACTTTACTTTTCAATTGCCTACTTAGTCCGAAGTAGCACCTGTTTGCAAGAGTTTTAATTGAGGACGGAGTCATGTGTAGAAGTTCACGCAAGTGAGGAAAGTTCTCTGACCGCCATTCACTTGGGAGTGGCCAGAAACGATTCTTTTACATATGGTCCAAGCAGCTCACGACATCCGGTCTTTGACCAAATATCCTCTGGGTAGCCTAAGAACATCCGTTTGAAGGCGAGCTAAAGTGAGAAGGCGAAACACCCCTACATAGGATTGTGCGCTGGGTTTGGGACCCGCCACGTAAAAAACATCCCCAATGAAAAATAGCAACCAATCTCAGATGAGAGACCTCCTTTCAATTCGGACTACTGTGTCGTGTAGTTGTTACACTAACGGACCTATCATTATCAGGATAAATATCTTTGATACCCTTTTATGGTATGCTATAAGAAAAACACCTCTAAAGTATATTACTGCTTTCATGCAGCTAAAATTAACGATTTCATTGTTTTATAAGTTAAGTTTTGTTAGTTCTTCTCACTAAATACAAAATTCCGAATTTGCAAAGAAATGTTCTGTACCCACCATAATCTTGGCTATTTCTTTCTCTCATCCTGTTATAGCCCGATGGAAAAGAAGGACTATAATTTGAATTGAATTCATCAGTCATATATTTATTTAAGCGTTTGTGTTTGTTGAAAAATAAAATATTGGTTTTAAAGATTCTCTGTATGTGTTGGATTTTCGGTAGTCATGATTCTCTTTCGACCAATTCAGCGATTTTATCGCAATTTTCGACGACAGGCCTTCCGGAGCGTGGCGCATCTTCGACCAGCTCTACACCAGAACGAAAACGTTGAAACCATTGTTGTGCGGTGGAAATGGAAACTGTATCGGGTACATAAACTGCACAAATTTTATTGGCGGCTTGAGATGCATTTTTGCCTTTATCGTAGTAGTACTGTAAAATATGCCGTATTTTCTCTTTACTTTGCTCCATGTTTGCGACGCTATAACTCACGAACGACTTAAAAGAAATGACAATCAATCAAACATGTGTTAGCGCATGAAATGAGCTTTCCAGAAAGGATAGCTTGACCCGATGCGACGAATAAAACTAGAGCTACGCGCTTTCAGCGCCAACTAGCAAAAGTACCGCAAGACTTTTTTGACAACCTATATTTTGTACAAACAAATGGTGTATGAATGTGAGCAAAGCAAGAAATCAAAACACAAACACAAAAAAAAATTCAAAAAAGAAGTAATAAAGTAATAAAAAGTAATAAGAGTTGTTAAAAGGCATACAAAAGAAATAAAAAGTAAACCATTAAAGTACTACTTAAGCTGGAGTAAAGTTACAGAGAATGCAATTTATTAATTTTGTACTTAAAGAGAGTAAGAGCAGATTGTTAATATGATAGTTCTAACTCAAACTTTGAAAATTAGCAGTAACGATATCAGGTTTTCCATTAATATTTATTAAACCGAAAACGCGGAATCCGATCGTTCAGTTTGTATGGCAGCTAAATGTTATAGTGGTCCGATATCGGCAGCTTCCTGAAGAGAAGAAACATTTGCAAAATTTCAAACGATATCTTAAAAACCTTAAGGACATGTTCGTATATATACAGACGGACAGACAGACGGACATGGCTAAATCGACTCAGCTCAACATTCTGATCATTTATGTATATACTTTATAGGGTCTCCGACACTTCCTTCTGGGTGTTACAAACTTCTTGACAAACTTAATATACCCTGTTCAGGGTATAATAAGACAACTTATGATTTTGTTTGCGTTCTTATGGTCTTGCTACCTCACACACAAACAAACTCTAGTGCATATGCATTTTTACTGA
Organism: Bactrocera tryoni; assembly: GCF_016617805.1. Lineage (NCBI taxonomy): Eukaryota > Metazoa > Arthropoda > Insecta > Diptera > Tephritidae > Bactrocera > Bactrocera tryoni. The sequence goes on along the minus strand of NC_052501.1, from coordinate 55,200,758 downwards.
GGTGACTTGACAATGCTTTTGCTGTATTAATAGACTGCTTCTTTTGATGGACTTGTTTCATTATTGTATGTTATTGACACGACTCAGTAAAAACCACAAAGTAAACAAAGCAAATGAAGACAAATATACTAGAACTCACACACTCGTGTGCATAAGAAATATTCAGCTGAATTAAATACTGAATGTTGCGGTTGAAAATACAAATATATGAATCTTTCAGGGGCGTCGCGAGGATCCAGATCATGGGGGGGTGAGTCCCTTTGAAATGCCGACTCATTTCAAGAATTTGCCGATTTAATGTATATGTTTATAAATACATATATATATAATAAGGATATCTTCATTTCTGATAAGGTATTACGGAGAAGTTTGACAACATAATACCATAATTCATTATTTTATTCTCAAATAGGTATTGTACATATTAGTATAATCATCATTTAATATGTTTCTCTTAATATAAAATACATATATTGTTCAGCGACGTGTTTCGAGGGAAAAAACAAGATTTTCTTAAGAAATTGAATTGCAAAAAATATAAATTTCTGAGTTATATTTTCACTCTGCGATGTTTCAACATTGACCATTTTCCAACAACTTCGCGCAGATCGATTTCGTCTACTTTATCCTTTGAAGAAGAAAGCAGCATCAAAGAATTCAAACGTTCATTCCCCATTGTTGTACGCAAATCGTTGAAAACAAATTTCAATTTACTAAAAGAACGTTCACATGAAGCTGACGTGACAGGAGCAGTCATTATGTAATGAACAATTTTGTACGCAGAAGGAATGACCTTTCTCAATTTGTACGCTACTATAGAAATGTCATCGAAAGATTTACACTCTTTACATGAATCAAAAAGAATTTGTGTTTCAGTAAAAATACAATCTAGATCTTCACTGAAGAACTTAGGTTCCAATTGCACAACAAATTGTGTAGATTCTATTGTAATATTACTTCTGTTAGCTGGAATCCTGAACATCTCTTAAATGGGTTGGAAGGTTGACATAGTTTCTTGCAAATTATTTTGAATACAATTTGTGAAATTTTCGAGGACAATTTTGAATTCTTTTCTATAAAATGTCTGGAAATCAAAATTACAAGCAGTTGCTGGATTATCGTCATATTTCTTCGGAGCACGGCGTGTTCTGTGGTGTTTCGAAAAGTCATTTTCAGGGTTGATCTGACACTTTTCAGCAAATGCAACTGAACTCGTTAGCAATGCGTTAATTTGTGAATCGTCATTCATTTGTTGAAATGACGCTGATGTGCTTTCAATCAGCAATAATGCGTCAATGACGTTCAATTTCTCGGCTTCCAACCTTTCTGTCAAATTTTTTACTTTAAACATTACATTTTTACAAAAAAATAACGAGCTAATAAAATCAAAATCCAGAATTTTTTTAAGCAGACCAGAAGAGGATGGGGTCATGTGTAGAAGTTCACGCAAGTGAGGAAAGTTCTCTGATCGCCATTCACTTGGGAGTGGCCAGAAACGATTCTTTTACATATGACTCAAGCAGCTCACGACTTCCGGTCTTTGACCAAGTATCCTCTGGTTAGCCTAAGAACATCCGTTCGAAGGTGAGCTAAAGTGAGAAGGCGAAACATCCCCTGCATAGGGTTGTGCGCTGGGTTTGGGACCCGCCACTTAAAAAGCCTACCCCAATGAACAGTAACAACCAGCCTCGGATGAGAGACCCCCCTTTTGATGACGACCACGGCAAACGAAATAAGGACTACGATTTAAGGGCATGCACCTGGAATGTCCGGTCCCTTAATTGGGAAGGTGCCGCTGCCCAGCTGGTTGATGTCCTCGTGAAAATAAAGGCTGACATCACCGCCGTCCAAGAAATGCGATGGACGGGACAAGGACAGAGACGAGGAGGTCCTTGTGACATTTACTACAGTGGCCATATAAAGGAGCGCAAGTTTGGTGTGGGATTCGTGGTGGGAGAGAGACTCCGTCGCCGAGTACTATCATTCACTCCGGTGAATGAACGTTCAGCCACAATCCGCATCAAAGCGAGGTTCTTCAACATATCGCTGATCTGCGCCCACGTTCCGACGGATGAGAAGGACGATGTGACCAAAGATGCCTTTTATGAGTGCTTGGAACGCACTTATGAGAGATGCCCCCGCCACGATGTCAAAATCGTGCTTTGGCGACTTAACGCCAGGGTGGGCAAAGAAGGTATCTTTGGCAACAATGGTCGGTAAATTCAGCCTCCACGAGGAAACATCCCCAAATGGGTTGAGGCTGATCGACTTCGCCGGGGCCCGAAATATGGTTATCTGTAGTACTAGATTCCAGCACAAAAAAATTCATCAAGCTACCTGGCTGTCTCCGGATCGAAAACCTACCAACCAGATCGATCATGTTGTGATAGATGGAAGACACGTCTCCAGTGTTTTAGATGTGCGTGCGCTCCGAGGTCCTAACATCGACTCGGACCACTATCTTGTTGCAGCCAAGATTCGCACCCGCCTCTGTGCAGCAAAAAACGCACGCCAACCAACACAAGGAAGGTTCGACGTCGAGAAGCTGCAATCACAACAGACAGCCGAACGATTTTCTACTCGGCTTGCACTCCTGCTCTCTGAGAGCACTCGTCAAAAACTCGGTATAAGAGAACTGTGGGCCGGCATTTCAAACTCCTTACGTACAGCTGCAACCGAAACCATTGGTTTTCGGAAAGTGCAAAAGAACAGCTGGTACGACGAGGAATGCCATGTCGCAGCGGAGAGAAAACAGGCTGCCTACCTCGCAACGTTACGATCGACCACAACACAAGCGGGATGTGATAGATATTGAGAGTTGAAGAGGGAAGCGAGACGCATTTTCGGACAGAAAAAGAAAGAGGCCGAAATGCGTGAGTATGAAGAGCTTGATAAGCTGGCCAACAGGGGTAATGCTCGAAAATTCTACTGAAAAAATGCGGCAAGCTTACAGAAGGTTTCAAGACCGGAGCATACTTTCTTGTAGAACCCCCAAAGGTGATCTAGTGACCGATGCCCAGAGCATACTTAAATTATGGAGGGAACACTTCTCCAGCCTGCTGAATGGCAGTGAATGCACAACGCCAGGAGAAGGCGAACCCGATTCCCCAATCGATGACGATGGAGCAGACGTCCCATTGCCCGACCATGAAGAAGTTCGAATAGCAATTACCCGCCTGAAGAACAACAAAGCGGCGGGGGCCGATGGATTACCGGCCGAGCTATTCAAACACGGCGGCGAAGAACTGATAAGGAGCATGCATCAGCTTCTTTGTAAAATATGGTTGGACGAAAGCATGCCCAACGATTGGAATTTAAGTGTGCTATGCCCAATCCATAAAAAAGGAGACCCCACAATCTGCGCCAACTACCGTGGGATTAGCCTCCTCAACATCGCATATAAGGTTCTATCGAGCGTATTGAGTGAAAGATTAAAGCCCACCGTCAACAAACTGATTGGACCTTATCAGTGTGACTTTAGACCTGGAAAATCAACAACCGACCAGATATTCACCATGCGCCAAATCTTGGAAAAGACCCGTGAAAGGAGAATCGACACACACCACCTCTTCGTCGATTTCAAAGCTGCTTTCGACAGCACGAAAAGGAGCTGCCTTTATGCCGCGATGTCTGAATTTGGTATCCCCGCAAAACTAATACGGCTGTGTAAACTGACGCTGAGCAACACGAAAGAGCTCGGTCAGAATCGGGAAAGACCTCTCCGAGCCGTTCGATACCAAACGAGGTTTCAGACAAGGCGATTCCCTATCGTGTGACTTTTTCAACCTGCTTCTGGAGAAAATAGTTCGAGCTGCAGAACTTAGTAGAGAAGGTACCATCTTTTATAAGAGTGTACAGCTGCTGGCATATGCTTATGATATTGCTATCATCGGCCTTAACACCCGCGCCGTTAGTTCTGCTTTCTCCAGACTAGACAAGGAAGCAAAACAAATGGGTCTGACAGTGAACGAGGGCAAGACGAAATATCTCCTGTCATCAAACAAACAGTCGTCGCACTCGCGACTTGGCTCTCACGTCACTGTTGACAGTCATAACTTTGAAGTTGTAGATAATTTCGTCTATTTAGGAACCAGTATTAACACCACCAACAATGTCAGCCTGGAAATCCAACGCAGGATTGCTCTTGCCAACAGGTGCTACTTCGGACTGAGTAGAGAATTGAAAAGTAAAGTCCTCTCTCGACGAACAAAAGCTAAACTCTATAAGTCGCTCATAATTCCCGTCCTGCTATATGGTGCAGAGGCTTGGACGATGTCAACAACTGATGAGTCGACGTTGCGAGTTTTCGAGAGAAAAGTTCTGCGAAAGATTTATGGTCCTTTGCGCGTTGGCCACGGCGAATATCGCATTCGATGGAACGATGAGCTGTACGAGATATACGACGACATTGACATAGTTCAGCGAATTAAAAGACAGCGGCTACGCTGGCTAGGTCATGTTGTCCGAATGGACGAAAACACTCCAGCTCTGAAAGTATTCGACGCTGTACCCGCCGGGGGAAGCAGAGGAAGAGGGAGACCTCCACTCCGTTGGAAGGACCAAGTGGAGAAGGGCCTGGCTACGCTTGGAATATCCAATTGGCGCCACGTAGCGAAAAGGAGAAACGACTGGCGCGCTGTTGTTAACTCGGCTATAATCGCGTAAGCGGTGTCTACGCCAATTAAGAAGAAGAAGAAGCTAATGTACGTGTATTGTTATCAAAATTTTCTGAATCTTTTTGAATGACTTTCAAAGCGTTAACAATACCTTCGAAAGAAATCCACACAGCTTTTACTGTTTCAGCCCAAGCAGACCATCGTGTTATTGACAGGTTTTTCAGTTGAAATGCATTCTCAATATCATTTAATTCTTTTCGCAAACTAAGAAAACGTTTCGTACTTCCAGAAAAAAAACGTACAGTGTTTCTAAAACGTTAAAAAATCCTTTAATCAAAACACTTGCATAGCATGATGTTTCAACAAATATGTTGATCCTAAGAGCATGACATGGTATATAAGGGATAGTTTTCTCACATTTTTCTGACAATTTTCGCTGGGCTCCTTTATACTTGCCAGACATGTTTTTTGCAAAATCGTAGGACTGGAAAACAATTTTTTTGATCGAAATCCCCATTGAATTAAGAGCTTCAACAATTTTTTTAGCCAACTCTTCGCCCGATTTTTTTGATAGGACAATATCCATCTTCAGAAGCCGCTTAACAGTCAAAAGTCCTTCATGAGTTTGTAGAACATACCGAACGTTGACAGCAAGTCGATCTTGATGTGATTTGTCTGGAGTGGTGTCTGCCATGACAGAAAAAATTCCCGCTTCATTGACTTCTTTTACAATAGCCTCTTTTCTTCTTCTTTTAAAGCTTGCTTCCGCAATTATAGAGCTATTTATTGCGTTTTACTGAAGTTAGAATTTTCATAAATGCCGGCTAGTGAATTCGCAATGGATATGACGTAAAAATTAATGTGCAATAATATATTTTGATGAAAATCTTAAAAATATTCAATAAGTTTTGACAACAAATTTCCGGGTACTTGGCAACTCTTACTGGAATTGCCGAAATGAACTTTCAAATTTTTAGTTATGATATTAAAACGGCCGAAAATGCCGACTCGTTCATAGATGGGGGGTGTCACACCCCCCACACCCCCTCCTCGCGACGCCCCTGGAATCTTTATTGTTTGATCATTACTCTTCAACTAACTTAACGATTATCCAAAAATCTGTTAACAACGTTAAGTTCAAACCTAAAAAAACTAAGTATTTAAAATTAGCAGTAAATATTATTCGAGAGTGAGAGCGAGAAAAGAAAGGGTTTGACATATTTATATATAACTCGCCCTCCCATATTAAATTCGAGTCCCATCGACTTCGGTAAAAATATATTAGAAAAGGTAGACAAAAAATTTAAGTTTACTATTATACATTTGAAAATAAAAAAAAAGAGATTTACATACATTTTATATATCATTTTACAGAATTTAATTTAACATTGTAATAACATTGTAAATTATGGGTACCTACTTATATTTGTTATTGCTAAATTTCTAAATCACATACCTATAAAAAATATGGTATACATACATAGTTTTCTATTTATAAACTTTTTTTTTTATGTTTCAATTCAGTTTATAGGCTTTAGTGGCCTTCTAAACTGTGCAGTATCTACTTTATTGGGATTGCTGTAGTGGTATCTGTTAAACCTTTTAGCAGTTTTTTGTCTGCCTGCAGCAGAATTTTTAATATATAGATTTTGATTTCGTAAATTAAGCGTTACATTTTCTCTTTTAATGTTTTCTCTGTCAATGGCTTTCTTTTTATTTGTTTCAGATCTCTCTTTAACTTCATTTAAATCAATGTTTATTTTATTTATGAAATCTATTGGCTTAAATTTAGTTGTACTATGAATTGTGTTGTTATAAAAGTTTATTACTTTTAGTACCAATTCCTCAGAGTCATTAATCTTTTCAGCGTTTTTTAGTATTCTTATGTGTTCTAAAAGAGTCGAATGCATTCTTTCCACATCCGAATTCCCGGTGTGAGAGTTCGGTGTTGTAAAATGGGTTTCTATATTATTTTTTTGACAGAACAATTTTATAAGCGCATTATTAAATTCATTATCCATAACAAATTTATCAGGTTTTCCTAAGAACGCGATTCGCTCTTCAATTTTAGTTTTTACTGTTACCATATTTTAATCTTATAATTTATGTGCTGTCCCCAAATTAGTGAATTTATCGATAAATTTGTTGTTAAAAATGAAATTTTTTGTATTTGAAAAATGTCTATATGGTGTTTTAGTATGTTGAAATTTTTTATTTATCGTATTTATTTTCATTGCAAACTCTACAGTTATTACAGTATCTATTTATTAGTTTTATTAATTTCGGATTAAAATAATTATTTTTTTTAGTTCATTGTAGTTTTCATGAATTCCTCTGTGGTTACCTTTCGTGTGAATATCATCAATGATACTCAACAAAGATTCCTCGGATGCAACATCACGTGCAATTTTAGTACATTTTATAAAGTTTATTTTATTATTGTTAGAAAATAATTGTGTTAATTTATTTTGAATTATATTGTATTTATTATCTTCGAGTTCCGAGTATATACCAACTTTTCCATTTTTTAACTCTCGTCTGAACAAATTATTCAAATAATTAGTATTATTTAAATCGTTTTCGGACACGAATAATATTTTATATTTTTTGAAAAGTGTTTCTATTTCCTTATGTTTATTTTTTACTAATCTAATTTGCGTTCTGTATTTGTTGACGATATTATTTATCATGAAAAATTTATTATTTAAACTTTCCTCCACACTATGAACTTCAGCTAAAGGCGGTTGAGTCAGCTGCACTCTTCTCAAAAAGTCCGCCACGTTATTCTCCTTGCCTTTTGTGTATTCGATATCAAAGTAAAACCCGTCTAGTAAAATGTTCCATCTGATGATTCGCGAATTTGGGTCCTTAAGCGAATAAAGCCATTTCAAGGGCTGGTGATCAGTTTGGACTAGGAACTTTCGACCGTAAAGGTATGGACGATAATATTTTACTGACCACACAATGGCTAACAGCTCCTTTTCTAACGTTGAGTAATTTTGTTCGTGCACATTCAGAGTCCTACTGGCATGACTTATCGGTTTTCCTTCTTGGCTTAATACCGCGCCAATGGCTACGTTACTAGCATCAGTAGTTAATACGAACTTTTTACTAAAATCGGGATAGCGCAATAATGACGGATTTACTAAAATATTCTTTAACTTTTCGAAAGACTCAATGTATGATTTGTCGTTAACATCAATTTTACTGTTTTTCTTCAAATATTTAATTATAGGATTAGCTACTAAAGAATAGTTTTTAATGAATTTGCGGTAATAGCCGGTTAGGCCCAGAAAAGATTTAATATCTTTAACTGTTTTTGGTAGTTCCAAATTTTTTACAATACTTATTTTTTTGGGGTTTGGTTTTATTCCCGCATTTGTTATAATATGACCAAGGAAACTTGTTTCTTTAGATAAAAAATTATACTTATCAATTGGTACTTTTAGGTTAAATTCATTTAGTTTATTAAATATTTTTTATAAGCTTTCTAAATGTTCGGTTAAAGATGTCGAAAATACTAATATGTCGTCCATATAAATAATACAGATTTTATTAATTTAATCCGACAAAATGTAGTTCAGCATTCGCTGGAATGTGGCAGGCGCATTCTTGAGACCGAATGGCATTCGAATGAACACGAAATGCCCCATAGGAGTCGAAAAGGCAGTTTTTTCAATATCGCTATCATCCATTAATACTTGATGAAAGCCCTTCGCCAAATAGGGACTCTATGTTCGGTATGGGAAATTTGTCGTTTACCGTAATCTCATTTAATCGCCTAAAATCTATTACTAATCGCCATTTTTTTCATTTGAATTATCTGATTTTTTTTTTATTATTCCCAATGGGGAATTATAAGGGGATTTACTAGGGCGTATTATATTTTCTTTCAATACTTCATTTATTTGCTTTTCTATTTCATTCTCTAGGCTCTGTAGATGTCGGTAACTTTTGCAATAAATTATTTTATTAGAATTAGTTATGATTTTATGTTTTAAACAAGTGGTTGTTGTTAAGTTTTGCCTTTTAATGTAAAATGTCTTTTTATTTTTATGTAGAAAATTTTCTCTTTTGGTGTTAGCTCTTTAAATTTATCCAGCTCAAACTTTTCTAAATAGTTTATTTCCGCATAGGATATATTAAAGTTATTATTATTTAAATTTATTTTATTGTTATTAATTATAAGATTATTATTCTGAAAGTATATTATTGCACCGGAAGGGCGTAAAATATTTATTCCTATTATGCAATCAAACTTTTTATCGATAGAATTCACTAACTTAACGGACATAGTACTATTTTTTTCTTTAAATTCACTTGGCACATCAACAATGACTTCTTCTTTTATTATATTATCACCAACTAGTATATGCAACAAAATTGGTTTTATTAATTTTTTTGATTTTCCTAGTTTTGAAAAGAATGTGTAATCCCCTAAGGTTGTAGCAGCGCCACTATCGATTAGGCACCTTGTTTTAGTATTATTTGTGGTTAGTGTAATTATGGGTAATTATAATTTCGAGGCTGAACAGGAAAATTTTCTGTATAATTTATAGCATCTATTTCCATTGACTCCAAATTATTATTTCGGCTGTTATTGTTAGACTGCTGAGGATTTGGTTGGAAGTGACTAGTATGGCGGAAATTATAATTACATATTACTTTGTGGGTATGGATTAAAATTTTGATTATGAAAATTTCCGAAATTTGTATTGAAACTATTAGGGTAAGTACATATTATTTTGGCTTTGAAAATTCGAACAATTTGCTCTGGGACTATTAAAGTTATTGTATTTTGTAAATAAAACGTATAAGCTGTATTTATCGAGCTTATATTATTTAGCAGTAAAAGAGATTTAATATGTACTGTTTAATTAATATTAAATAATTATTAATAATAATAAACATCAAAAATTATTTTTTCGTTATTTAAGGGAGTATATGTATATTTCGTTAGGTCCCAAAGAGTATTTCGTGTTCATTTGGCTTAATATCATTCTTAACTTACAATGTAACTCTTCAATGTTTATGGCTTCGATATTAAGAGCATCTATTCTTAAATTAAAAAACGTTCTCTTTATTCCAAATTCTTCTTTGAGTTTACTCACAATATCATACCAGGTAGGATTAACTAATGTTTCAACTGCTCTTAATGCGTTTGCCTGTAAACGGTTGCTAAGAACTCTTTGCAAAGTACCTAAGTGCTCAATTGGAGTCAATTGGAGAACGGTTGAGACGTTTCGAAAATAATTACTAAGTGAGTACTCACTACTTCCAGTAAACGGCGGTAGGCTCCTCGCTTCTCGTAAACATTCAGCTAGTGTCAACGCCATTGTTTTGTTTTTGTCAAAAAGGTTCTGTTTCCGCTACAGTTTGTGCAAACTGCTCTTGTTTTGTTGTTGTTGTAGATTCTCTCGTTTTGCTGACGTTGAAAAATTTACAATGCAAACGATGATTATGTATATTTTTTTTTTGTTGTCTCTCAAGATGAAATGATTCTTTTCTGTATATTAAATATGGTATTGCTCTATTCCCCTTTTTTTCAAGTTCAAATGAATGTGAAAATATGAATTTTGTCTTTTCAAGGTCAGATGAAAGTCACTTATTTTCGTTAGAACATATGTGGTTTTGTTGTTGTAATATATTGTTCTGGTTGCATTGACTTTACATTTTTTATTTCTTTTATATGCAAACCACGTTTGTAATTCGAACACTATTTTTTTTTTGGAGTTTTCTCCAAAATCTGTTAACAACGTTAAGTTCAAACTTGAAAAAATTAAGTATTTAAAATTAGCAAGAAAAGAAAGAGTTTGACATATTTATATATAACTCATATGTACATACATATGTTAGCGATGTACTATATGTACACGAGCATGGAGCATATTCTGCCTGCCAGCCAGCCAGCCAATAGAACAAACCAGCCAACAATAGCTATAAAAACAATTAAAGCAACAGTAACAATGCATGTTGTGACAATCAATTCGAAGTACTCAGGCACGTATACATAGGTTCTGTGTGCGCATGCAAAAATATGCACGGGCAAGTGGCTGTTAAGCAAAGTCAACTAGCAAGGGATCTTATTTTCAATATCCACATTGACAACGGTGTCATTGGCAAAAGTAACAAAAGCAACAAAAACAACAATAGCAAGTCATTTTGTGACATTTGTCTAAATACGTACATACATAAGTACGCAGATATGTAAATAAGTAAAAATTGGTACTTAAATTTGTTTTACACTCCAACTCTATCTGTACTTTTGACGTCCATTCGGAAATGATTTTAATTAAGAGGCTCTAACAAATTAAAATATGAAGAATTTACTATATGGTATTTTATTTACCTCTATTTACTTTAGAAATGCACACTTATTTGCCAATTAAAAATATTTTTAACATACCTACTATAGGTATACTAGTTCCTTACATACACTTCCACATTCAAAATAAAATGTAAAGTTTTCAATTTCTAATTTATAATTCCAAACGTCGAGGATTAAAAATATAATTTTAGTCCCAATATTTTGATTAATTTCGTGTCCCAAGTTTTTGAGTACAAAAATTTTTAACCCTTAACATGAAACACGAGTTCATATGAACAATTCTCTAATAATTTCATTGGTACTTGTATTTTAGTTCATCGTTATGGTGGTACTTTAATTAGTTTTGGGTGAAATAGACAACTAAAGAGGGATATTACTTGATTTATTATAAAAAAATTAATATTTTTACTAGGAGATCCGACCGCTTGCTTATGTGACATTGTCTTTTATCATAATAAACTATTTTTAGAGTCAACATAATATTTAGAAATAAAGACGAGAAAGTTGTTTCTGGTATAAGGATCAAAGGGAAATCGAGGTTTTATCAGTTACATTACAAAAACCAACAAAATAATATGTGCGTATATCATACATATATAACAAGTACGGTAGGTGTAAGTTCAGAAGAGGTAGTCCCAAGGTAAATGGGGAGTGGACGGTGTTAATATCCAATTTTAACCATTTTCACATTGTCGATAGGAGAATTTGTTGTTGTAGCTTTACTGAATCAGAAGATACATACATACATGAAACCTGTTAAAGGACGTGGCCTTTCCACTTTTTTTAGTTTCACAGAAGCTCCATGCTACTACAGTGTCCTGGGTCGAATTACAGTTCCATCCCATATCTTACATATATTAGGGCTTAGTCACACATCCCAGCACCTGTCCGAACGAATGCAAGCAAACTCGACATTTATACGTAACAATATGTGAGTTATTTCAATGAATATGAGAGATCGTGTTTTACTGTGCCTAAAATATGTAGAAAAAACTGGACCTGGCCCCTTTCTAAGTAAAATCATTATTTTCAAACATTTGCCTGACTTTACTAAATACATATAAATTGGTGATAATATGTGAGGAGCCTTATTACAATGGGAAGCATTTTATTAGTCTCTGGCATTTTAATTGTATGTAGTATAAGCAAGGTTCTATCGAGCGTATTGTGTGAAAGATTAAAGCCCACCGTCAACAAACTGATTGGACCTTATCAGTGTGGCTTTAGACCTGGAAAATCAAGAACCGACCAGATATTCACCATACGCCAAATCTTGGAAAAGACCCGTGAAAGGAGAATCGACACACACCAACTCTTCGTCGATTTCAAAGCCGCTTTCGACAGCACGAAAAGGAGCTGCCTTTATGCCGCGATGTCTGAATTTGGTATCCCCGCAAAACTAATACGGCTGTGTAAGCTGACGTTGAGCAACACTAAAAGCTCCGTCAGAATCGGGAAGGACCTCTCCGAGCCGTTCGATACCAAACGGGGTTTCAGACAAGGCGACTCCCTATTATGGGATTTCTTCAATCTGATGCTGGAGAAAATAATTCGAGCTGCAGAACTTAATCGAGCAGGTACAATCTTTTATAAGAGTGTACAGCTGCTGGCGTATGCCGATGATATTGATATAATCGGCCGCAACACCCGCGCCGTTAGTTCTGCTTTCTCCATACTGGACAAGAAGCCAGGCAAATGGGTCTGGGAGTGAACGAGGGCAAGACAAAATATCTCTTGTCATCAAACAAACAGTCGTCGCACTGGTGACTTTGCTCTCACCTCACTATTGACGGTCATAACTTTGAAGTTGTAGAGAATTTCGTATATTTGGGAACCAGCATAAACACCACCAACAATGTCAGCCTGGAAATCCTACGCAGGATAACTCTAGCCAACAGGTGCTACTTCGGACTGAGTAGGCAATTGAAAAGTAAAGTCCTCTCTCGACGAACAAAAGCCAGACTCTATAAGTCACTTATAATTTCCGTCCTGCTATATGGCGCAGAGGCTTGGACGATGACATCAACTGATGAGTCGACGTTGCGAGTTTTCGAGAGAAAGGTTCTGCGAAAGATTTATGGTCCTTTGCGCATTGGCTACGGCGAATATCGCATTCGATGGAACGATAAGGAGTACGAGATATACGACGACATTGACATAGTTCAGCGAATTAAAAGATAGCGGCTACGCTGGTTAGGTCATGTTGTCCGGATGGACGAAAACACTCCAGCTCTGAAAGTATTCGACGCCGTACCCGCCGGGGGAAGCAGAGGAAGAGTAAGACCTCCACTCCGTTGGAAGGACCAAGTGGAGAAGGACCTGGCTTCCAATTGGCGCCCCGTAGCGAAAAGGAGAAACGACTGGCGCGCTGTTGTTAACTCGGTTATAATCGCGTAAGCGGTGTCTACGCCAGTAAAGAAGAAGAAGTATTGGCAATATAATAATAGATAAAATCGAGTCAATACTCTCCAACTGCTATATACTTCTTATAATGGCCAAATATGTCCAATGAGTATTATTTGTGTATAAAATTGCGTCAATATATGTTTTCGGGTTTGCCTAAACAATGTCAAAAGTAATAAAATCCTTCCTTTGTCCCCAATATAAACCATAAAATGATAACCGTCTTTCCACTTGACTCTAAACCGTTCAGGTTGGTCGCAATCTGTGATATTTTATTGAAATTAAGTGCATAGATTTTCTTACATGTATATATTTATTATAGCGTTGAATTAGGTCTAAACTTCATTTCTATATATACATATAAAATTAAGTGGCAAAACTTCCGGTTCGCATACTCCTCCTAGTCGGCTTGCCCGATTTCAATGAAATTTTCAGGGGTGATTGGGGTCTGTTTGGAGGGTGCACATAAGAAATTTAATGTGTGTATCATTGCACGTTTTGCAAAAAAAACAAAAAATGATACATCCCGCCTATACAAATTCTCTTGAAATAATGGTTTGCCGCAAGATTGGCAGTCCTGTCAAATGCCTTTTACTAATAAACAGAAACAACTGGCGGATGTTTACAATTAATAAAAAACATTGACATCGCATGTTGATCGTTTTTGCCTGTCATTCGTTCTTTCTATGGATGACTGTCAAGCTAACAAGACATACAGAACGTAAGTGTTCCGAATGCACTGAGTTTATCAAAAAAATGTTTCAACATTGTGTGTATTTTTCTCAGATTTCAACGTGATTAACATTCTGCGTACAACACAAAGCAAGTGTGTATTGTTGTTGTTTCATATGTGATGCCATGCTGTTCGATTGTCGCTTGAAAATGCGCGGTGTGTGTAAAAAAAAGTGTTTCAAAATTGTATGTTTTTTCCAGTTTTAATTCCATCGATTTGCTACATTTATTCGAACCGATTTTGTGTTTTTCTGCTGACCGTGCAACACATACAAAGAAAGTGAGTATTGTTATTGTTTCGTAAGTGCTTCCATGCGGTTCGCAAATACACTGTTGGTGGGTCATATTGCATGTGCGTGTGTGGGTAAAATACATAGTTTTAGATGTAGTTTTAGGTTAAATTTTCAATTTTTATTTATGTATGTACTTCAAATATGCATACTCTAGCACGACCACCGGGGACAACACTAACTACCTTTTTCGAGTTGTGTGAAAACGATGAATTTGCAAGAATATTGCTATATTCCGAAATACCACAATATTTCACTTGGAATACATCATAGAAAACATTTCAACGACGAAAGCAAGGGGGGCGTGTTGACGGTTATCCAAATGTCCGTAAAACCGATGCCTTAAGACGCATTTACACCATCCATCCGAACAACGCCGAATGTTTTTATTTGCGTCTGCTATTAGTCAACGTGCGCGGATCAAGATCATTTGATGATTTGAAAAATGTTGACGGTCAGTTGTGTGCGACGTATCGTGAAGCATGTCAGCGATTGCATTTGTTAGAAGATGATATGCATTGGGACAAGGTATTTCATTACGCATCACTCACATCTCACCCAAACAAATACGCGTACTATTCGCCATAATAATATCTACATGCCTTCCGTCAAATCCGCAATAACTGTGGAATAAGTACAAAGACTGCATGACCGAGGACTTATTAATTTTGGCGCGTAATCGAGCATCGGAAGCAGACTTGCTATATATATTACAAATGTATAATTCTGCTTTGATATTGGTTGAAGATCTGTGCCTTACAATTGCGATTAATGCAATCATTGACCATTTGCTTCAACGTGAACAACAATACGATTGCAATGAATTGCGTGCTTTCATACAAGCTAACATTACCAAATTGAATATTCAGCAGAAAAATTCTTATGATAAGATTATACGAGCGGTTGACAATAACGCCAGTGGATTCTACTTTCTTGAAGCGCTCGGTGGTACAGGGAAAACGTTTCTGATCTCTTTGATTCTTGCTACTATACGGTCACAGCAGAAAATTGCGCTGGCAATTGCTTCGTCAGGCATCGCTGCTATTCTACTTGATGGCGGCCGAACAGCACATTCTGCGTTGAAATTACCGTTGAACATCCAAGTCGTTGAAACACCAACGTGCAACATATCGAGGAATTCAACAATGGCAAAAGTTTTTCGAGAAGCTGGAATAGTTCTATGGGATGGCTAACAAAAAGTCATTAGAAGCATTCAATAGAACAATGCAAGATTTACGCCAAAAGCAACAACTTTTTGGCGGAGCATTAGTTTTATTATCCGGCGATTTTCGGCAAACTTTGTCACTCATTCCTCGATCAACTCCTGCCGATGAAATAAACGTATGTTTAAAATCGTCAGTTTTGAGAAGACATGTTTAAAGGCTGACTCTTACCATCAACATGCGAGTCCAATTGGAAAATGATCGATCCGCAGCGGCGTTTTCGAAGCAGTTGTTGGACATTGGCAAAGGCAAAATACCAATCGATGATACCGGTTTGATCACATTGCCGAACAACTTTTGTACACTTTTACAATCGAAAGAAAAATTGATTGAAAGTGTATTTCCGAATATTGTTCAACACTATCAACGCCACGATTATTTAAGTGAATGCGCAATATTGGCACCGAAAAATGTACACGTCAACGAAATCAATTTTGCCATTCAAGAAAAACTGCCAGGAGATGCTACAACATATATGTACATCGATTGATAGCGTTATAAATCAAGATGAAGTAGTCAATTATTCAACTGAATTCTTGAATTCTTTGGATCCCCCCGGTCTGCCACCGCATCGTTTGGTCCTGAAAGTCGGTTCACCCATTATACTTCTACGAAATCTGAAGCCACCGACTTTGTGTAATGGCACAAGATTTTCAGTCAAAAAATTGTGGCCAAATTTGATTGAAGCAACAATACTAAATGTCCAGGCAGCAGGTGAAGTTGTACTCTTACCACGCATTCCCATGATTCCAACGGACATGCCGTTTGAATTTAAGCGCTTGCAGTTCCCAGTACGTCTTGACTTTGCGATGACCATCAACAAATCGCAAGAGCAAACGTTTCAAATGTGCGTCGTCAATTTGGAAGAACCGTGCTTCTCCCACGGCCAATTGTTCGTCGCATGCTTGAGAGTGGGAACACAAAGGTGCTTATTCATTTACGCGCCAGGTGGAAAACCCAAAAATGTTGTATACCAATATGTTTTATAAATGTTTTATAAATAAGTAACAGTTTTACAAAAATAAATAAAACACAAAGTAAAAACCCTTGAGAGTTTTAATCGATTTAGGTGTAGCGAAACGCACAGGGTAACAGCTATATGTACATATATAAATCAAAGACGGGTTTGTTCAAAGACTTATAACTCGAGATCTGCTGACCCAATTTTCATGGTTATTGATTCGTTAAATTTGTCTCCGCCCCGAATAGCAGAATACATATTAAAAACAATGAAAACTCGATATGTGTAATGAATCTTCTTATACATATATACTTTTTTTCATACAAATTTTTTTTAAATTTTTGTTTGTTTTGTGTTTTAATATTTTGATTTGTAAATTATTTAAATCGTTCAGTTTCGGTCGCTTGCTTTTTTATTCCGGCTATTTAAAAGAAACATTTTTGAAAATTATTCAGTGAAAACTTTATGTGTGTTGCAGATAAAAATTTGTTACGAAGCCACGAAGAGGTCGCCGTAATATCGGTCGGCGTTCTTTTTGCCATCAACGTATGGCAGCCCAAGCAAGGCAAGGCAAGAAGTACTCCCAAAATGCGATGACATACGTGCGGAATTATGGATCGCGGTCCTTCAGCAAGCGATCCTTACGATATCACAGCACGACTTTTCAAACAACAGTTACGATGTTTCATGGACTTTATCTTGGAGTAATGTAGGTATATGTGGTGCTGTTAGATGCTAGATGTACTATGTGGAGTGACAACAGAAAGGTTTGTCGCACGTACACATTCTTCTTTGGATGGTGGATGGTGGTTACACCAGATCAAATTGAAGAAATCATTTCTGCGGAAGTTCCTGACGCAGAGAAACGCAGTATTATAAGAAGTGATAAAAACCAATATGGTACATGGACCTTGCGGACACCACAATCCCACTTCGGTTTGTATGTCTGACAATAAATGCACGAAACAATATCCACGTGCTTTTCTTTCGGAAACACAAACTAGAAATGATGGATATCCAATGTATAAGCGTCGCTCACCAGATGACAGTGGCAAAACATCGAAGTTGACAACATGTGGATCGTACTATATTCGCCACTGTTGTCTAATTTACATTCAAAAGTCATGTCAATGTTGCGTATTGCAGTTTGGTGTAATCGATAAAATACGTTTGTAAATACGTCACCAAAGGAAGCAACATGGCGGTTACTGCTCTTGAACGATACGGTCGATACGCAATAAATTGGAGAATGACCATATAGTCTATTTCAACACAGAGAATACAGTACAGACAGGGTAAACACCCCCAGCAACAAAATTAACATTTACGAGTTTTTTCTCAACTTTCGTCAGTGAACCGTTTGCGAGAACTTGCTCTATTAGATAATACCTTGATATTATGCATACAATTACAATTACAATGCCTGGAACATGATAATCACTGGAGTGAAGTTCGCACACTTTTCGCTATGATCAGCCTTCAAATTCGCGTCAGTTATGGGATGCGAATAAAAATGACATTGCCCAAGACATTTTACATCGAATACGCTAAGAATTGGAAATGGGTCAATACCGGTTGATACTTCCGGTGGTTTGATATCAATTCCATATGCCGTTTATCAATTCTCGAAAGATGGACTCATCAGGAATGTTTCTACGAACATTAGACAAATTTTCGTTAGTACGATTCCTTAAATGTATGCGCAATGTTACCTGGCAAAAATACCGATATTGTTGACTTAAACTGGAAGATTCAAAGTCAAATTCCGGGAGACTTGCGGTCTTACAAATCCATTGATCGTCTTGACAATGAAGACAACACCGTGAATTATCCAGTGGAATTTCTAAATAAATTCTTTGGAGAGGCTTGGTATGCCACCGCATCATTTGCGTCTCAAAGTTGGATCTGTCGTTATTATGTTTCGCAATATGATTGTGACGCACCTATGAAATACATCGGGCAAAATACTTGATTCAATGGATTTCTTTAGAGTTCTAGCGATTTGCCATTTCAGTTCAAACGTATTCAGTTTCCAGGGAAAATTGCATTTGAAATGACAATCGACAGGACTGCGACTATCCTCATAGTGTGTGGCATAAATTTGGAAATGCTATAATTTTCACACGGCCAGATATACGTGGCGTGCTCACGAGTTGGAAAACTATATTTTCTGTACACCGGAACAGAAACCAAAAATTGTTGTTTATCAAGCTGCGTTACATTGAAAAAAAAATGTAGAAAAATCTCAAATAAATGATAATCAACACAATATGAATTTTTGTCTTTTCAGTTCAAAAGACATAATTTCGCGCAGGACAACGGGTGCGGGGTCAGCTAGTTCCTAATATAATGAATTTCATTTTCAACATCAACTCAATAGGGGTATTCTCTTGCTCTTGCAAAACCCTTGCACGGTGCAAGAATTGCAGATTTCTCCACCTAATACAACGGCACAACAACAAACTCACGCATAAAAATATTCGCAAGGGCTGTAAAATATAGTATGTCAGACCAAATCACATTTTTATTTTCGTGCAATGACACGCAAAAAATAATTGCTACCCTGTCCAGCTGTCATTTTACTTAAATACATATTTTGACGTTAATATGTTGAGGAATGTAAATTTTAAATATATTTTATAATTTCTATTTAAATTATAAAGATTTGTTACAGTTTTTTCTGTAAGAATGAATGCAGAAGGTAAGCCAATTCACAATAGTCATTTACAATAAATTGACCGAATCAGCTGTTCATATATCACTAAATTCTGCAATGGGTGCTCTCGTGCCCTTGTATATTTCGGTATAGGATTTTTGCAATCTGCAATCTTGCAAGAGCAAGAGAGTCCCCCAAATATGTATTAGATGTAGCTTCTTCGGCTGATTCCCTGATTTTTGGATTTTTAATGTTAGCTGACGTGCACTAAAAGATGGCAAAAAAGTAAAGTCTGAGTTAATGGCCTTAAATAAAGGGTAATCTAAAAAAGGTATTTTTTTCAATAGCCTTTTTTTTGCAGATCACGCGTGAGTTGTAACAAGTTATCATGTTATTTTTCTTCAATATGGTTCGGCATGTCATGAAAGACTTATGCCAGAACAACGTTTACAAATCGTTCAACTTTATTTCGAAAATTCTCGTTCTGTAACGAATGTTTTTCGCGCACTTCGCTCAACTAATGATCATCACCCATCTAAAGACGCAGCGTTCATTATTGGATAATATTAGACCAAATATACCGGCACGCAGTGAAGAAAATATATAAGACTTAGCTGAGAGAGTACACAAACACGAGAGTCCATAGGCTCTTGAAAAGTTCTAAGAAGATCCGCGGTTTTCGAGCCAAAATTTGTTCAGCGATGGGACCATCAAAATGGATCTTCCTATGTAATTAATTACTTTGGTGTGATAACCTTTTTAGCCTTCCCTATAAAGAATAACACATACCCAGAGAAACCTATGGCATGCCTTCTTAAAATAGATGTACAGTAACCAAGATAAGGAAAAAATTTAAAAGGTCATAAAAAAAACTAACACATACGAACCCTTTGAAGGTTTTACTATACTGACCTAGTACCATCACCCTGACTTGGAATTTCTAACCCACCAGATTAGCTGTTGTACTGTGTAAGGAGCATGCATCAGCTTCTTTGTAAAATATGGTCGGACGAAAGCATGCCCAACGATTGGAATTTAAGTGTGATATGCCCAATCCTTAAAACGGGAGACCCCACAATCTGCGCCAACTACCGTGGGATAAGCCTCCTCAACATCGCGTATAAGGTTCTATCGAGCATTTTGTGTGAAAGACAACAAACTGATTGGACCTTATCAGTGTGGCTTTAGACCTGGAAAATCAGCAACCGACCAGAAATTCACCATGCGCCAAATCTTGGAAAAGACCCGTGAAAGGAGAATCGACACACACCACCTCTTCGTCGATTTGAAAGCCGCTTTCGACAGCACGAAAAGGAGCTGCCTTTATGCCACGATGTCTGAATTTGGTATCCCTGCAAAACTAAGACGGCTGTGTAAGCTGATGTTGAGCAACACTAAAAGCTCCGTCAGAATCGGGAAGGACCTCTCCGAGTCGTTCAATACCAAATGAGGTTTCAGACAAGGCGATTCCCTATCGTGCGACTTCTTCAACTTGCTTCTGGAAAATATAGTTCAAACTGCAGAACTAAATAGATGAAGTACCATCTTCTATAAGAGTGTACAGCTGCTGGCGTATGCCGATGATATTGATATCATCGGCCTCAACACCCGCGCCGTGAGTTCTGCTTTCTCCAGACTGCAGAAGAAAGCAAAACAAATAGGTCTGGCAGTGAACGAGGGCAAGACGAAATGTCTCCTGTCATCAAACAAACAGTCGTCGTACTCGCGACTTGGCTCTCACGTCACTGCTGACAGTCACAACTTTGAAGTCGTAGATAATTTCGTCTATCTTGGAACCAGCGTAAACACCACCAACAATGTCAGCCTAGAAATCCAACGCATGATAACTCTTGCCAACAGGAGCTACTTCGAACTGAGTAGGCAATTGAGAAGCAAAGTCCACTCTTGACGAACAAAAACCAAACTCTATAAGTCACTCAAAATCCCCCCCCTGCTATATGGTGCAGAGGCCTGGACGATGACAACAACTGATGAGTCGACGTTGCGAGTTTTCGAGAGAAAAGTTCTGCGAAAGATTTATGGTCGTGGCCAATACCGCATTCGATGGAACGATGAGCTGTACGAGATATATGACGACATTGACATAGTTCAGCGAATTAAAAGACAGCGACTTCGCTGGTTAGGTCATGTTGTCCGGATGAACGAAAACACTCCAGCTCTGAAAGTATTCGACGCGGTACCCGCCGGGAGAAGCAGAGGAAGAGGAATTCCTCCACTCCGTTGGAAGGACCAAGTGGAGAAGGACCTGGCTACGCTTGGAATATCCAATTGGCGCCACGTAGCGAAACGAAGAAACGACTGGCACGCTGTTGTTAACTCGGCTATAATCGCGTAAGCGGTGTCTACGCCAATAAAGAAGAAGAAGAATTTCAAGGAGTACGGACGTGTTTTTGAATTCGCTCCGTGATTCTGATTTTTGCAAAAAGTAAGCAATCAATACTAATAAACAAAAACAAACACACAAATAAAAAACAGTGCACACAAACTATTAATAATAAACATTAACGAATAGTGCACAAAACAAATATGTATATGTATAAAACCAAAAAACAAACAATAATGAGTGCTTCGCAGCCTCACACGCTAAACCGTAGGCATTCCTTAAATGCCTACTTCAGCTTTGTCGAACTAACAAAAGCAACTCCTGGCAAAAACAAATGTGACGGCGATGAAGAGTCATCGCAGCGATCAGATGAAAGAGAGACTAAGCAAGCGCAGTCAGCAGAAGTAGCAGTAAACAGCAATCGGGCAACAACAAATCCACTGACAGCAGCCACTATGCAGGTACCAGCAAGCACCCGGACAGCGAAGGAAAATAAAAAGCAAGGTGAGAATGTACCAAGCAAAAAAAGGCCATCAGTTCAGACTGGTATTTATCGCTACGTCAAAGTAAAAAGGAAATTGAGTCCTATTAAAACAGCGGTCAATACCAAAAAATTTCCAGCAGGCACGCCAAACAGTAAAAAGCCAGAAATTCTTAATGGCAACAGATTTGCCTTATTAAGCAAAGAGCCTAACGCCGAAGCAAAGGGAACCACCACGGTCGTGAATGCCAAACCCCCTCCAATCTATTTGCGTGAGCGTAGCTCAAATGCGCTTGTTTCCAAAATGAGCAATATAATAGGCACAAACAATTTTCACATTATGCCCTTGAAAAAAGCTAATAGATGAAACAAAAATTCAAACCTACACTGAAAAAAGCTTCATGGATATTGTAAAATTCCTATCCAACTGAAGAGCTCAAAAGGCCTAGTTGTTGTCATAAAAGGTATAGAGTCTTCGGTAGACTCTAACGACGTTAAAGAAGAACTAGAAGAAGGTGGTTTTAACATTTAATCAGTAGTAAATATTTTTAACAGGAACAAAGTCGCACAACGAATGTTCAAAATAGAATTGATGCCAGATTCTAACAAATTAAAGAAAAATGAAATACACCCGATTTACAATTTAAAATATCTTCTCCATCGCAGAATCACCGTTGAGGAACCACACAAGAGAAATGGTCCAGTACAATGTACAAACTGCCAAGAGTATGGACACACGAAAGCATATTCCACTCCACGAAGTGTCTGTGTAGTACGCAGTGATCTACATCCTACTTCAAAATGTACTCTTAAAAAAGAGGATTTGAATAAAAAATGCAGCATTTGTGTAGGAAATCACAATGCTAACTACAGGGGTTGCCCTGTATACAAAGATTTAAAATCGAAGTTGTCACAAGGCATCCAAGCACGTCGTAACCAAATGATGAATATTCCATGTGTTTAAAGGCAACACTGCACAAATGCAATTGCCCCAAGACCAACCAAATGGAAACGTTGAAACTATGATTTTAAACCTTACCCAATGTATGACACAATTTATGGCTTCAGTACAAAATATGATACAAGAGATAATCAAATCACAAAACCAAATGTTGCAAACTTTTTTAAGTAAAAAATGAGTGAGAACATTTGTTTATGGAATGGTAACGGTGTTAACCAACATGAATTGGAACTTATTAGATTTCTGGATGAAAATAGTAGCGATGTAATGTTATTGTCAGAAACTCATCTTACGAACAAAAACAATGGAAACCACCACCCAGATGGAAAGGCACATGGATGAACACCAGTGTTGGTTAGAAAACGGTTAAATCACCACACATCAGAATCTTATGCCACAGCGCAATTACAAGCTACAACAATAACTATAAAAAATCGCTGCGGGGTCTTAAATCTGACGGCCATATACTGCCCACCTCGGTTTAAAATGACAGACATCCAATTCAAAGACTTTTTTCGAACACTAGGCCATAGATTTATAGCAGGTGGAGATTACAATGCAAAGCACACGTATTGGGGCTCACGGCTAATTAATCCGAAAGGACGTCAGCTGTATCACACTATTATAAATAGGCACAATAACCTTGACATAACATCTCCTGGTAAGCCGACATATTGGCCTAGTGATCGCAAGAAAATATCAGATTTAATTGATTTTGCTGTAATCAAAAATATAGATAAATCGCACATAACAGCTGATACATGTACTGATCTATCTTCTGATCACTCTCCTGTACTAATAAAATTATGTAAAGAACCCATATTCGTTAATCCAAAAGTGGGTCTAACTTCTTATAAAACGAATTGGCTAAAGTATAAAAAATACGTGATAAGCGCTTAAATGTGAGGAAGAATTCAATACCGAAATGTATATAAAGAAGCTGTATCCATATTCATGCAAGCAAAATTCTCTTTGGAAAGCCCAAAGGTCCCTGAAGCCATCAACTAACTCCAACATGCCCATACGAGACATTGGTGGAAATTGGGCTCGAAGTGACGAGGAAAAGGCTAATTGTTTTGCAAATCACCTAGAAAAGGTATTTCAGCCAAATTGCCCAAAGAACAACTTCGAGTTGTCCACCTTACCCAACACAGTTAATGAGGCCCTGGAGTCTTTTAAGACTTCACTTTCTGAAATTATTAGCATAATAAAAGAACTTAAACCAAAAAAGTCACCAGGACATGATAATATTACCCCAAAAATGCTAATTGAGTTACCACATATTTCTGTAGAAGTGCTCTCTTTGCTCTTCAATGCAATTCTTAATCTCGGATACTATCCTAATTCATGGAAAAAGTCGCAGATTATCCTGATAGATAAACCTGGTAAAGACTTAACACAGCCGTCTTCATACAGACCAATCAGTCTTCTACCCTGTCTTTCTAAAATTTTTGAAAATGTGTTACTATCAAAGATGTCTCCTTTCCTCCACGCCAATAATATAATACCAACGTACCAATTCGGGTTTCGTGAAAAACATAGCATGATAGAGCAAGTAAATAGAATTACTAACGAAATAAAAAAGTGTTCAATTGAGTTAAGCTTACACCCACTCTACCCGGAAAAAACTGGCGCACCCTAGCTAGACATCAACACACCACACCACACCTGGGGACACACTGGATTTCATCATATCAGATGTCAAAAAGATTGGATCATCGCTATTATTTTGACTACATTCATCATCTACTACTCGTGCTATAGTACAAATCGCCCATTCACAAACGCTTTATATTTTCCACTCCACGCTGCGCCGCGGAATTCCCACTTTGGCGATTTCTTATCTGATGAACGACAGATAAAGGCTGGTGTACCACAGGGCAGTGTTTCAGGCACAACAATATACATCATATATACGGCAGATCTTCCAACAGCTAATAATGTATTAACTTCAATATTAGCCGAGCATTTAAGCCGAGCGAAGAATGGGTAGCCAACTGGCGTATAAATGTGAAGGAACAAAAGTGTAAGCATGTTATGTTTTCGCTAAGACCTAAAATGTGTCCAGCAGTGAGCAAGCGAACGAAGTAACTTATCTTGGTATTCACCTAGATAGAAGACTTGCGTGGAGAAAACATATATCTAGTAAAGTAACTTGCATGAAGATAAGAGCTGCAAATTTAAATTGGATTTTAAATAGAAACTCCAAACTTAGCTTAGACAACAAAGTGCTTTTATATAATGCGGTCATAAAGCCGATTTGGATGTATGGCATTCAACTGTGGGGTACGACCTGTGCAACTAATATTGATATAATGCAAAAGTTCCAATCAAAAATGCTTAGAACAATCACGTGTTCACCATGGTACATGCGTAATGAAAATATCCATAAAGACCTTGATATTTCTATGGTAAAGAACGAAGTAGAATACAGCAGAATTAAATATATATCTAAACTCCGAGATCACCCAAACCCTTTGGCTGATGCTTTGGTACATTCCTGCGATCAAACACTCCTTTAAAGAAGAGATATGCCTGCGTACTAAGGAGCAACGTATCACCAACACAGCTCAAACTCTTAATTGAGCTTGTCTAGTTTTTAAATAGATTTAAGATTTTTATTACTTATTGTTAGGCTCTTAAAACAAAATCAGATTCAATAAATAAAAACGATATTGCAAAAAAAAAAACCACAAGGATCTTCTCTCTCAGCAACGCTATTTATTATAGCCTTTAATTAACTCAGCAACTTAATAGCGTCAAGCCGCAACATTGACCATCTTATTTACGCTGATGATGTATTAATATTCTCGGCTTTAAAAAATGTGAACGAAGTCAAAATCAAATTTACTAATATTCTGAGCGACATAATGGAATGGTCTAAAGCGACAGGAACCAAAGTTTCTGCAAGCAAAAGTTCAACATTTCACATCTGCAGAAAAAGAAAAGGAACCTTCGTTAACATTTCCCTTGAAAATACTCAAATCCCACATACTAACATCTTAAGAATACTTAGTATATTAGTTGATAAAAAGCTAACATTTAAGGAACATTGTAAATATGTTAGATTAAGCTTACTCAATAGATTAAACATTATTAAGTTTCTTTCATCAAAACACTGTCACATACACATTTCAACACTTGTAAACATTTTGCAAAAAAGCACCTCGCTCTCTTTGAAACCCCTTACCCCATAGCGGCAAGAAGAAGCATTCGCGCATTCCCCTCCTCGACAACCAAATAGTACTAACTGAAACAGGTCTTCCAAACATCCATCATAGAACAAAATTCAACACACTGATCCAAATCGGCTTTATGACCGCATTATATGTGCCATCGTTGTTGTCTCGGCTGTTTGGAGTTTTATTTAAAAGCCAATTTTTAAATTTGAAAATGAAAGCTTGGGCTAAGGTTCAGACCAATTAAATTCATATTCAGCGCCCAAGCATATAATAATTGGTTAAAGACAGTTGCGAAGTCGGAAATCACTATAGTGAACTCAGAGCTTGTTATATTAGCATATACTCGAGAGGTTATAAAAGAACTTCTTATCTTATAAAAAGTATAAAATACTCTGCTGTTGCATTAACGCTGTGTGCCCAACATTGGCAAAACTACAACGTTGACGTTTGAAATAGCTGCCTTAAATCGAGCGGGTGCGAGTTATGCGATTCAGCGACATTTCTGCTTGTAAATTTTCATGAATTTATTTATCCCAATGATTATGCCGTTTCAGTGAACTTGCTTTTAAAGTGCAAACACAGCATTGCGTAAAAACCAAAATTCTTACCATAAATAACTACGAATTAATGACCAATTACCCAAAACCGTGCCTTGCTTTACGCCGCAAAGACCAAAGGGCGTCATTTCCGGCAGCCGAAGCTGGCTACAGAATCAGCAGACGTGACTCGATTGCTACTATGCTTAAGGGTACCACTGCAAATGTCCATGTATGGAAGTGTGAGTGAGCCTGCGTGTTGAAATGTACCCAGCAGGAAGGACTCCGTCAAAATATACTTTGGTTTTAAAAGGTGTAGTTCTCAAAATTAGTACAAAATTTCAAAGAAGTTTCTTAAATTTTTTAAACTATTAATTGTGTGCTGGCATGATTATACTGTTATTTTTTCTTAAAAAAAAGTAATTAGTGAAGGGCTGAAGAAAGCTTAAGTAGGTAGGTCAGTAGAAGTGACTCAATTCAGCTCAATTTGCGCTTGATGCGCCATTTTGATGTTCTATCGTAAGACTTTATACGAGTGATCTCGTCTTCCCACGTCATCATTGCCCTGAAACCCTTTGGTGCTCTCAATGAAACAGCTGACATCCATTATGCTTGTATCATTCAAGGTTTGTTGCTAGATAAATTGCAAGTACTTTGTGCCGGGTGTGACAGAGCTGGGAATTCACAGAAAAGCCCCGTTATAGTAGCTATAAATCTGTATATTCTAATTCTAGTAGGAGTTCCATTCCTGTTTGAACCATATCTGCTTTGTTATCTTGCCGTTTGTTATTGATTTCCATCTGACCTGAACTATTTGTTCAAAATAAACCGCACTTTCGATCATCCCCAGCAGGCATAGTATTAACTCGCCTAAAGGTCCTTGCTTTGTCAACTCGTCTGACTTTTCGCTGCCGAAAATATTCCTGTAATCGGAAACCCATATTTTAAAGAAGGGGAGTTTATCTGCCAGTGTGCGAAAAACCTCCTGCAGGTATTGGCTCTGCTGGAATTATTATGTGGCGTTGACTAGTCCAACACTGCCGCCCGGCTATTCATGTATATTGTTGATTTCTGTATTATAAGCATATGAGTGAAGAGAATAATTATATATGTTTGTAGGTACATATATAAGAATGTTTTTATACATACACATATGCTCTGTTTGATGCTTCCCTATATAATTGGGTTCAATTAGCACCATTAACCATAACTACTATTATGCCCGGTAATCAGCAATTACAAGTCATGGGCAAGGTTTTACTTCCTTAAGCCATTAATACTAACGAAGCTCACTTTCTTCTCTATTTATGAAGAGTATTCTTTGTCTTTTGTTAATTCAATCAGGCAATGGACGATAAAAATTATTGACCCCTTATGAGCTAACTGTGGCTTTATATTTACTCTTATTAAAATTTCAATGCCTCCAGGCCTACTCCATTAAATGGTAACAAACTTGGTTTTTATTATAAGCAATGTCTTGTATTTTAGTTTTTTTTTGTTAATGTGATTGATTTCTTGTAGTTCATTAATTGGTGACCAAGCGACTGCCGACTAATCAACTTATTGTAGAAAATAATTCATGTTTACGCCTGAGTACCCATCATGACGAAAATTAATGATACCCATGTTCATTTATATTGTCTTCTTATACTTTCGCAACAAAGTTGCTAAGGAGAGTATTATAGTTTTGTTCACGTAACGGTTGTTTGTAAGTCCTAAAACTGAAAGAGTCAGATATAGGGTTATGTATACCAAAGTGATCAGGGTGACGAAGAGATTTGAAATCCGGATGTCAGTCTGTCCGTCCGTCCGTCTGTCCGTCCGAGCAAGCTGTAATTTGAGTAAAAATTGAGATATCATGATGAAACTTGGTACACGTATTTCTTGGCTCCATAAGAAGGTTAAGTTCGAAGATGGGCAAAATCGGCCAACTGCCACGCCCACAAAATGGCGGAAACCGAAAACCTATAAAGTGTCATAACTAAGCCATAAATAAAGATATTAAAGTGAAATTTGGCACAAAGGATCACATTTGGGAGGGGCATATTTGGACGTAATTTTTTTGGAAAAGTGGGCGTGGCCCCGCCCCCTACTAAGTTTTTTGTACGTATCTCGGAAACTACTATAGCTATGCCAACCAAACTCTACAGAGTCGTTTTCTTCAGGCATTTCCATATACATTCAAAAATGGAAGAAATCGGATAATAACCACGCCCACCTCCCATACAAAGGTTATGTTGAAAATCACTAAAAGTGCGTTAACGGACTAACAAAAAACGTCAGAAACACTAAATTTTACGGAAGAAATGGCAGATGGAAGCTGCACCCAGGTTTTTTAAGAAAAAATGAAAATGGGCGTGGCGTCGCCCACTTATGGACCAAAAACCATATCTCAGGAACTAC
Source organism: Bactrocera tryoni (assembly GCF_016617805.1). Lineage (NCBI taxonomy): Eukaryota > Metazoa > Arthropoda > Insecta > Diptera > Tephritidae > Bactrocera > Bactrocera tryoni. Next base: position 55,171,642 of record NC_052501.1, on the reverse strand, counting down.
TAATCCAATTAATTTTACAGCAAAATAAAAAACATATGTAAATGACGTATCATGAAATTTCGATTATCACTTTATCATGCGAGAGTATGAAATGTTCGATGACACCCGAACTTAGCCCTTTCTTACTTGTTGTTGGTTGGTTGGTTTCTTCTTAGATATTTTGTGACTTTAAATAATTATACTCTAAGGGCAGAGCTGGCGAATACATAACAAACCAGTAAGGAAAAGCTAAGTTCAGGTATAGCCGAATAATCCATACGCTTACAACTTGAAAGGATTAAAGCTGGGGTAATACCTTTAAATACGTAAGACCTGTCCGTTATATGGGGTCAAGGGTATTTTCTAACCCGATTTCAGACATTCTAAGCATAAAGATGCACCGTTGTTAAAAAAGCACGGTCTCTCATATTTTCACAGAGATAACTCACATATTGGACGATATAAGTGGTATAAAGTCACCCGGAAGTTCGAAAATCTTTATAGTAAGTATATGGGGGCTAAGAAAAGTATTGACCTTATTCAACCCAATTGTAGAACTCAGAAATACTACTATCAGAAAATGACATTGTAACATAAAAATATCATAGGAATGTCACATTTCAATTTTTGCAGGTCTCGAGATATGTATTTTCACTTAAGAGTGATCGGTGACACTCCCATCGTTCAATTTTGATCCCGACTTCAATAAAGCCAAATATGAAGACCACCTCGCGGGTAAAATTTAAAGTATCTGGCGTATTTATTTATTGATTTATTGCGATTTTAGTAATTTTGAACAATACCGTTATATGCAGAGTGAGAATTTCTTCAATTTCTGATAATATTTGTGCCAGTTGAACTTGGTTACTGACTGTTTAGTGGTTTAGAAGATATGTACAGTTAACTTATTAGAGGGTGGGACTCGCCCATTTTGTTTAAATTTTTTGCCCAAATTATAGTTTTACATCTTATTTCAGTGCTTAGTTATGGCACTTTATTGGTTTTCGGTTAATGGCGTTTTGTGGGCGTGGCATTGGTCCGATTACGCCCATCTACGAACTCGTAATTTTTTTTGCCAGGGAATGAGTGTACGAAATATCCTCAGAAAATGTATTTTTTTAATCAAGTTACAGCTTATACAGACGGACGAACAGACAGACAATCACCCAGATTCCAATTATTCTCATCGTCCTGATCATTTATATTAATATATTTGCTGAACTGGAATCTAATTACACAAATAATGGCTGGAAGTTATTGTTTGCGGATGGCTCCAAGTCCACCGATTCCACTTCGTTAGCAGTTGTCACTGCCACAGGAGAAATTATTTGCAATTGGCTTCTTCCCTCAACGACCTCTGTATTTACCGCTGAAGGATCTGCTATCCTTCATGCAGTTAATTACGCAAAAAGACTAAAGGAAAGTTCCTCATCTGTACAGACAGCAAATCGTGTATGTCTGCAATAACGTCTCCTTCCAATCGCAATCCCATAATAGAAGTTATCAAAGACGCGGTCATTGGTGCCCCTCAGAAAATCCAAGTAATGTGGATCCCTGGCCATGCTGGTATTACAGGCAACCACTTTGCAGACCTCGCTGCGAAAAATGTAGCCAGGACTCCTGCCTTAACATACGACGTCTCATCCAAGCAAGACATTCTTAACCTTATTAAGCACAAAAGGCATCAAAAAAACGCAAGCGAATGGAAAACATTTAAACATCACTACGTGGTCATAAACCCAGCCAGAAATCGTATAATCTACTCGACAACAGTTCCAACTAGCGCAATGAAGACATATACTCGATTAAGGATTGGACACACTATCATAACACACGCCCACTTACTATCGGGTAAAAGCCCATCCATTTGCCCCCTTTGCGATGACACCGCTACTATCAAACACTTACTCACACTCTGTCCGATGCTTCACCCAACAGCCCACAACTCTGGCAACATTGATCTCACAAAACTACTAAGAGAACCTTCAGAAAAAAACGTGATGATTGTATATAGATTCTTAAAAACCAACGATTTGTTAAAATATATTTAAGCAACTTACATCTTTACTAACCCTTAGCAATTAGAATTTTTCACCAAGTTATAATTACAAGACGGCTGAAGGCCTCGTAGCCAGTGCTGCGTTTATGTATTTATATAATAAAACTCTTTTTGTTATATGAATTATTATAAAAAAAAAAAAAAATATTAATATAATCTTATATTTAATTCGCTTAGTTTTCGGTGATACGTACAACCGTTTGCTGAACAAAACTATTCTACTCCGTGGCAGCATGTTGCAAGAGTACAAATATTATTGTCTTGAATCCCGTTTCGTAGAGAACTGAGAGTCCCCTCCTCCTCGCTTTAGCTTCTTTACAGAATTATCGCGCGATGTCCTGCTTACTCCCACTCAATATTTCCGTGTTCTTATTAGTATAAAAAAATACAAACAATATGCGTTAAAAAATCTCAAAGGCGGTCAACCCACCTTTTAAGCTTTTTTTTTTTAAGTTTCCATAAATTTTTTTGGTGCTCGTTAACTGACGTAGGTTAAATTAAGTTTTATCCAAAAAAAAAAAAAAATTACAAGTGATGGGGCGAAAATAGAACTGATTCAGAAAAAATATTTGACATGAATAAATGTCACCAGCAGAAAACTCAATTCGAATTCTTCGTATGTATAATGCGCCAAATCCAACTAACATTTCAAGCAAGTTTACTATTTAATTGAAATTCTTTGGTTCAAGTAGCCATTGTTATGCCACAAAATGAGCGCTGTCATACTGTTCAAAAGTATCCTGGCATGCAGCTCAAGCTCTATCCTTTCTCTACAAATAAATTTACGCATACATACACTCTTACGCATTTACAATGAGAATCTCACTGGAGCGCGCACACTAAATTCTCCAACACAATAAGGCGGCTTATGCAGAAGTATTGGAGCCACAGCCTTATGCTGAAGTACACTCGCCTCGGCTTATTCAAGTTATATTACAATTATTGCGGTGCCAGACTCAAAACGATTTGTTCTGGCGTGGTGTAAGGAATCTGCCGACTCGTCATACAATGTCTAACATTTATACGCAACCCACCCACATACGAACACAAACTGCGGCGTCAAATCGAGTGCCATAATGCCCAGAAGTAAGCTTAGCAGGAGGCGCTTAGATTTATCGTTGCCCTTGAATTCTTAGTTAACGGTATAAAAAATCCGCTTAATTTTGGGAGATAAAAGTTTTACTGCTGAACATTATTGTAGTGTTTTTTTTATTAAAGCTGGCAAGTGTGGTTTGTAGCCGACTCATTTCCATTCTTCCAACATCTCTTTATATTGACAAAGGAACATACAAAAAACACGCGCTTATATTTTCATAATTCGCTGTGCTAGTGCTGTTGAAAATATTATTGCAATGGTGGAATATATAACTTATTTTAACCATAATTCATAATAAAGATTTCTCAGGCCTTGTCAGTACTAGACAGCTAAATCAGAACTTAAACCGATATATAAATCAAACCGTTTAAAAATAAAGTATAACAAGTAAGGAAGTATTAATTTCGTTAATCCACGTCGAAAGTTTTAAATAACAATCGCGCAAAAACTTTCGTGATTACATCAATTTTACGCCGAGATGAAAATTTTAAGTTACTGTGACAAATGTAAATAACGCTCGTGCCAAAATATTCTGAGTATATTTAACATCAAAAATTTCAAACTTTGGTGTAAAGTTGTGGTGAAATGCCAGATTGCAACACAAGGGTTGCCGAGGCCCTAAATATAAACGGTATGCCTTCGAAGTATACCGTCAGCTGGAATCCTGAAACCTCTCGACGTAGGTGTTTACGAATGTTATAAGCAGCATAAATCGGGTGTTCGATAATTTTATGAGCTATTGGTTAGTATTTCTGGAACTATTTACTAGTTATAAATACAAAATGTTCTAAATTTTTTACACTCAAAATTTGAAAAATACTTCTTTACCGCCTTAACGAACTATCACTTTTCGCTCTCCTGCGGATATCTGTTCAATGTGTTTCAGTTCTAGCTCATACTATATCATTTACTAATCATTGCTCGCGAGAATCTCAGAATGAGCAACAAATAAAAGCGGTAGCCCCGAACAATATGAATGCCGTTTTTATTTTCAATAAATTAATATCCCACAGCAAGTCATAAAATTTAGTTGTTGGTGGTTATCTTAAAATACCAGGGTTGCCAATGTGAAAGGAATGCATTTTGTCATTTGATTGTTTACGGTGGACTTTAGTCTTTTACACACTACGCTCGATAAGACCTTATATGCGATATTAAGGAGGTTATGCCACGATTATTGGCGTAGATTGTGAAAGATTAGAAGCGCCTGGAACATCTCTACGAAGCCAGAAAGGTCATTATTTTAATTTGGTACCTTATTATATATATTATAAGTCCCACACTCACGTAGTTCCACTGCGACATTTTGCTTTGTGTCCGAGATATTTAAATTATGATATATTTAGTATCTACATATATATTAGCTACGGTAAGTATTGGCTCCTTATTCTCCATTTTAGACACAATAACATACTGTTATTACAGATAGCCATTTTCTGAATTTCTTCAGTCTTCAAGTCTAGTGGAGCTATCGACTTGATCTTCTTCATTTTAGACACAACGATAGATTGCTGTTAGAAGATTCACTCTAAATTTCAAAAAGTTCATTTAACTCACATATTCACCAATGTTTATATGACTATAAAGCCAGACATAGGCACTGGGGCTCACAAATACTTTACCAATGGACTTGGAAATTTAGTTTCCTATGCCGACTATTTTTAAAAGAAGTTTTTAGAAAGTTACAAACCTTGGAAGCCCAACTTATTCAAGATTTTGTTATAATAGCTTTCTTGCTACTACATTTATATATTGTGAAGTTAAAGAATCAGGTGGAAATAGGAAAAATATGACAGAAAATTTCGATATGAATACAGTAAAATTTTATATCTCCAAGATTGTAATATTTCATCCAAATAAGGCGGCCAATTACGATACCTCCCAATCATTTTTTCGGTTTTCTACCACAATTCCTTCGTGAGAGCGCCATTAGTACAACATGAAAGTAAGCAGAACAAAAAAGAATACCCTAAGGGAAGTCCGTAGCACTTAGTTTTTAGACGTTTTGATTGAAATTTTTTGTTTCTGCTTTCCACGTTTCCTTTGTAGCGTTTTGCGCAGGAAACACAATCGCTAAAATATCTAATTATTTTTTCAATATTTTTATAAATGTAGAAATGTGCAAACACACAGAGCCTACGAGTGATACAAGGCCTTCAAATACATGCCTCGTTCTTGACGACCTTCGACCTTTTCAACTGATGAAAAGATTAAAAAAGTGAAGGAAGTGGTGATTGAAAATCGTCAAGCAAATGACGTTGTCGAGTTGTAAAGAGAGCTCAACATTTCTCGCCACTCCGTTCGAATGATTTTAGCTATAAAATGCGTTTTTGCTCGATTCGTCGCGATAAAGCTGAATTTCTTTTTGAAATAGACTGCAATTGTGACCGAATTTAAAGCCAAAAATACAACGAATAACATCGATAAACCACCGTATTTACCCGATTTGTCGCTGTGTGATATTTTCTTGTTCCCCAAAATTCCTTGAAGGACCCCATCCCAAAGTGTGTTTCCAGGACTGGAAAAATAGTTCTCATAAGTGTATTACAATTTCCGGGTACTTCTTTGTAACTACATTCTTTTTACTAAGTCTCACAGTTTGGCATTCTAAAGTCTGCACATAGTTTTTGGTATTTCGGTTTTTTGTGCATTTTTGCCGTTTTAGACTTTCAAGTTTCCCAACAGTTCGCAAACAAACCGTCTTCGACTGAGTTTGGAAACCAACTGCCTTAACAGCCGGCAAGTAACTACAAATGTGTATGTGCATGTATGGGGGGAAATGAAAAGACCTTCACTAAGCTGAGAATTATTTTATTTCTTATACCCTGAACAGGTCACGAAGTTGTAACATCCAGAAGGAAACGTCGGAGACCCTATAAAGTATACATATATGTATCGGGTGATTTTTTAAGAGCTTGATAACTTTTTTTTAAAAAAAAACGCATAAAATTTGCAAAATCTCATCGGTTCTTTATTTGAAACGTTAGATTGTTTCATGACATTTACTTTTTGAAGATAATTTCATTTAAATGTTGACCGCGGCTGCGTCTTAGGTGGTCCATTCGGAAAGTCCAATTTTGGGCAACTTTTTCGACATTTCGGCCGGAATAGCCCGAATTTCTTCGGAAATGTTGTCTTCCAAAGCTGGAATAGTTGCTGGCTTATTTCTGTAGACTTTAGACTTGACGTAGCCCCACAAAAAATAGTCTAAAGGCGTTAAATCGCATGATCTTGGTGGCCAACTTACGGGTCCATTTCTTGAGATGAATTGTTCTCCGAAGTTTTCCCTCAAAATGGCCATAGAATCGCGAGCTGTGTGGCATGTAGCGCCATCTTGTTGAAACCACATGTCAACCAAGTTCAGTTCTTCCATTTTTGCAGCAACAAAAAGTTTGTTAGCATCGAACGATAGCGATCGCCATTCACCGTAACGTTGCGTCCAACAGCATCTTTGAAAAAATACGGTCCAATGATTCCACCAGCGTACAAACCACACCAAACAGTGCATTTTTCGGGATGCATGGGCAGTTCTTGAACGGCTTCTGGTTGCTCTTCACCCCAAATGCGGCAATTTTGCTTATTTACGTAGCCATTCAACCAGAAATGAGCCTCATCGCTGAACAAAAATAAATCGGACGTAAAGCGCAAAACACATTTCGACCCGAACACTGATTTTGGTAATAAAATTCAATGATTTGCAAGCGTTGCTCGTTAGTAAGTCTATTCATGATGAAATGTCAAAGCATACTGAGCATCTTTCTCTTTGACACCATGTCTGAAATCCCACGTGATCTGTCAAATACTAATGCATGAAAATCCTAACCTCAAAAAAATCACCCGATATATAAATGATCAGTATGTTGAGCTGAGTCGATTTAGCCTTGTCCGTCTGTCTGTCTGTCCGTCTGCCTGTATATATACGAACTAGTCCCTCAGTTTTTAAGATATCCTTTTGAAATTTTGCAAACGTCGGAACGGCCGATATCGGACCACTATAACATATAGCTGTCATATAAACTGAACGATCGGAATCAAGTTCTTGTATGAAAAACTTTCACATTTGGCAATGTATCTTCACCAAATTTGGTATAGATTATTTTCTAAGGCAACAATGTAATCTCCGAAGAAATTGTTTAGATCGATTAACTATAGCATATAGCTACCATACAAACTGAACGATCGGAATCAAATGCTGGTATGGAAAACTTTTGCATTTGACAAGATATATTTACGAAATTTGGTATAAATTATTTTCTAAGGCACCAATGTAATCTGCGAAGGGTATATTAGCTTCTGTGCAGCCGAAGTTAACGTTTTTTCTTGTTTTTGTTTTATGTTGCTAATATGCGGGAATATTCACCCGTCTTACAATTATTTTTGTGTTAATTTGTTTGTATTTTGAACAGGTCTTTTTTGTATATTGCCTGTTTTGTAAATACATGACTTTTTAATTTGGCTGAGCAGTTTATTCGGCTCGAAGGACCAAATATTTAAAACTCAACAAAGATTTGTCATTCCTTACCACTAATGGGGGGGAAATGAAAAGACCTTCACTGAGCTGAGAATTATTTCTTTGTAATTTTATTTTGATGTTTTCATTGCTTATATACAATTTTTAAAACCATCTTAAATAACGAAATATATGTGTATGTGTGTATGTTTGTATGTATTGCAGCATATTGTTTATTGCTGCTTGACATGGGCTTGTTTTCAAGTGTACAATTTAATACATGCATGTGTGTGTGTCTTTAATGTTATCTGATCTGTAACTTTATGACTTGTCTTTACCCATGCATTTTCATTATTATTTGATGTGCATTACATGTAAATGCATGGGTATGTTTATGTACATATGTATGTATATATGTATGTATATTAATATATAAACAGATATTTATATTTAGTAGAATTTCGGCTTTGCTGATAAGTAAGCATGTTCAATGATATTTGAACAATAGTTGTAATTTTTATAACAAAACTCGGCGATTTGAATGGTAGCTATCTACAATAGTAGTCCAATCCGGATACTTTCTTCCGACGCCTTGAAGAACAACCCATGTCTCCGATGTTTCCTTCTAGGTTTTATAAACTTAATATAAAATTTTGTATACAAAACGTGTTTAATCAAACCTATGAAGAAATCATATAATGAACACCCTTAACAAATTTTAGAGCTCCTTTTTTTGGATGACAAGTTCTTTTTACTATGATGTCACTGCTGTGCTCACAACACTCATTCGTCTTGATTTCTAGTATTTACCTACCATGAAGTAAACAACACATTAAATAAGCCAAATTCGCCATTTGTTGTTGACGCTCCTGTATTTTTTTTTCTTTCGCTCTCTGACTAATTTACTTGAATAACACACAGCTGATTTGACATTTCATTCATGATTATAAAAATACTTTCGTAAGTGTTACGAATACTATGATGATTTATTCTCATACTAGAGTTTTTGGTAATTGATGAGTGCTAATCAAGGATAATTGAGTAATTTAGACTGTCACACGCGACTTACGATGGCGTCGTATGTTAAGGGCGGATGAAGCAATGAAAAAACTGCCTTTAAACTGTAAACTAAAATGTAAATGTTAATGTTTTTGAAAACTCCGGAAGAAAAGTTAATGCATTAGCTTATAATAAAAAGTAGTAGTAAGAGTCGTTAGAAAATGTTTCGCGAAAATATTTGATCAATATTCTAATGAATACTTGTATCTACTGTCAATATAATTGTCAATTAAAGGGGCAATATTTCATACCCTCGAAATTGTTGTGAATATGTCACAAGCTACTAAAGCTATGTCAACCAAATTTGCTAAGAATAGACTATCTGACATCTCTTCTTACACAGTGAATATCTGATAAAGTCAGATTGTAATTCTCATATAACGGTTATATTTAAAGCTACTAGCTCAATAAACAAAAGCGTCAGAGTTATTAAATCTTAAACTCGTAATAATGGTTTTATTAGAGCCTACGCTGCACCGGCGAACTTTTAGGTGAATCAAATAACACCCATGCCTAATCGCATATAATAATATTTATTTACAAGAATATAAGCCAAGCACCGATTATGTTATTTAGAGAAAACGTTGCCTCTGGGATATTTCATCACCCATTCAAAAATAATTGCAATCGGATCACAATTTTTCAGGTCTTCAGATACCGGACATGAAGACCCTAACGCCTACAGCAAACTGTTTACCGAAAATATTGGCATAACTCTGGAGTATGTAAATGAAATTAAAGAAAAATTTTCTTCCTAAAAATATTTTAAAATTTAGTGAATCTTTCCCTTTGCACTCATACTACAATTTAGAAAAACATTGTAAATGACCAATATTGTCAAATTTAGTTTGTTTCGACGTGTGTGGAAGCGTCGGGGTTTTTAAAAAAAAATGGAAAAAGTATTAAAATTTGTCGGTGTTCCGCCTTTGGAAGAAAACTTGAGAACTCAAAGGGAGCTTTTATTTTATATACAGTGGTACTTATTTTTCATAGACGGACATGAAAAACTGATTTAAAGAGTTACCGCATAGCCTCTCATAGGTTTTTGCTAAGCCACGCTCAGTTGTCCCACTGAAGATAATATGACAAACGTCCACAATCATTTATTGGCAAACCGCCGAATGAAAGGACACGCGATAGACGGAAGGTATCTCAAAATACTTATGTGCTGTATAAAGTATTGGACATGAGGACGATGTTGTTGCTATTCCACTTTCGATAACTCTAGAGAAATGTAAGGTGGAATTAGGGTGTACTCCAAAGGTGTTTATTCGCTGCTCTGTGAACGTTGATAAAACTGGTAGCTTGGTAACTACTAGAGAACAACTATACTTCAGTAAAACTTCTCCCAAGAAGGCTGACACTATACTATCGACCGGGAAGTTGCACGGATTTATGCCGAATCAAAACACACGAAATAATACAGCCGATAATGGCTTTTGAGTAGCAGGAAAATGTGTTTTACTGTGGGAGGTCGGGAACTTTTTAATTGACCTGTTATGTATTTTGAGTTTAACAATATCCGCAAATTGTAAGTGCAATAAGGGAATGAACATAATTAATGTTTGAAATCAATTATTATGGATTAGAAACATAGAAATAATTCCTTTGGATGACCAGAAAATAATCTTGAGCCTGATAGCTGGCATTCTTTTGAAATCATAGGGAACTTTTTGGAATTATAATTCATGAAAATTAGAGTAAGCGAAAATTGAATGTTAAATGGGTACCACACCTGCACTGAAGTGTCTATTTTGAAGCCAAAAAGCAAACGGACAACAATATTGCGATCATCGGCTGATCAGTATTATCGGTGTTTCGCCATCGATGTTAACATTGTTGAATAACAAAAACAGTTTCAATCCGATTATTTGATTCTGATTATTTTTGGGAAAATTTTTAATTTTTTATGAATTTTATAACTCAATGAAAAAAATCGGTTTGAATGATGAAACTCATAGATTTTTAGAGAGGCTTTCTTAGAGGTGTCTAGGAACCTATTTTTCAGAGTAGGTACCAAACGAAAAAAAAATAATTTTTTTTTGATCCACCATAATATGCATTGATGTTTGACGATGAATATCTCGTAAACGCTTAACTTAATCAAAAAATCATATGAGACCATGTTTATAGAGCAGTAAATTTCTTACAAAACTAGGAGTTCCATCATTCATACTGATTTTTTTCATTGAGTTATAAAATTCATAAGAAATAAAAAATTTTCCCAAAAATAATCAAACTTCAACCGTTAATATCTTTTAAACGGTTGGGTTTACGAAAAAATCATAATAGACCTTTTTTGTAGAGAAATAAATTTCCTACAAAATCTAAGGAACAAGATATTTTTTCAAGTAGTTGGAAGCGAGATATAAATTTTTCTATCTGATTATAAGAAAAAATAGAAAACTGTATGTAGGAGGACCTTCCCGTTACAATTAAGAACTCATGCTCGGAGATGCTTTCGTAGAGGTGTTTAGGAACCTATTTTTCCGAGTACCAAACGAAAAGAAAAATTTTTTTGAATCACCCTAGTATATAAGTACATTGGGGTGTTCGCTATTTTTCAAACTAATTTTTTTTTTTGCAGACGACCTCTGAAGTTGGATTTTTTCAAAAGTAAAAATCCTACGGAAAAAACTTTTACTTTCAGTTTAAATTATACCTTACTAATTTTTCAATACTTTTTATACTCTCGCAACAAAGTTGCTAAGGAGAGTATTATAGTTTTGTTCACATAACGGTTGTTTGTAAGTCCTAAAACTAAAAGAGTCAGATATAGGGTTATATATACCAAAGTGATCAGGGTGACGAGTAGAGTTGAAATCCGGATGTCTGTCTGTCCGTCCGTCCGTCTGTCCGTCCGTCTGTCCGTCCGTCCGTGCAAGCTGTAACTTGAGTAAAAATTGAGATATCTTGATGAAACTTGGTACACGTATTTCTTGGCTCCATAAGAAGGTTAAGTTCGAAGATGGGCAAAATCGGCCCACTGCCACGCCCACAAAATGGCGGGAAACCGAAAACCTATAAAGTGTCATAACTAAGCCATAAATAAAGATATTAAAGTAAAATTTGGCACAAAGGATCGCATTAGGGAGGGGCATATTTGGACGTAATTTTTTTGGAAAAGTGGGCGTGGCCCCGCCCCCTACTAAGGTTTTTGTACATATCTCGGAAACTACTATAGCTATGTCAACCAAACTCTACAGAGTCGTTTTCTTCAGGCATTTCCATATACAGTTCAAAAATGGAAGAAATCGGATAATAACCACGTCCACCTCCCATACAAAGGTTATGTTGAAAATCACTAAAAGTGCGTTAACGGACTAACAAAAAACGTCAGAAACACAAAATTTTACGGAAGAAATTGCAGAAGGAAGCTGCATCCAGGCGTTTTTTAAAAATTAAAAATGGGCGTGGCCTCGCCCACTTAGCCCTTCCTTACTTGTTTAATATATTGCAATGTTTTGTTTAACCACAAGGCAAATAAATTTATACCATTAAAATAGGATACTCTAATGTGAACTTTTCCACTGTACAGAAAGATCTTAAAGTTTTCTTCTTCAAAGCAATCCTTTAAAAGTTATACGCTGTTAACGTTATGCTTTAAAAGTACTCTATTCATATAGTATACCATGTCGTATGAGTAACGCAGAATGTATAAATCACTTGTATAAATGCTTAATAAATTTAACAATAACGAAGACCTAAATAACCATATTGCAAATTGTCGGTGCATACTAATTGGCCACTTAGGAGACTGTTCTTTCTTCATTACGCCTGAGCAGTCTTCAGCAAAGATTTTTTTTAACTATGCAGCTGTCAATAACTGCACAGTGGTTGACTGGGCCATAAAAGTTCGCCCAGTTCACTCATTCCTAGTAATTGGTGATTGTAAATTGCCCATTCATAACTTCGTACATATATGCAGTACATACACCTGTTTGTGTATGTGCATAGCCTTGTTCTGATGCAAATAGGAAAATTACAGAATTGTTTTTATTCGTAAGCAATTTCCGATGTATGTTGCTATGCACTGTGAATATCATTTCAACCTTCCAACATAGATACATAAATACTTAAGCAAACGAAACAGCAGATACAATTTTACAGTTTTTCGAAGTGTAATTGGGTTCACTTTTTTGTTTGAGCTTACTTTTGGCGTAAATGGCAGACTTTGATTTTTAAGTCGGTGCGGAACCGGAAAGTAAAGAAACATAATTGCTAGCAATTATTGCATAATAGAAGGTAAATTGCCGTATTTGCATTTCTGAAAATTTTCTATCATCATCACTTGTGTTTGGTAATGAAAGTAAAACTAGATATTTGTTGTTACAGTTAATTTAAAGTCACTTATTACATACTATTACTTGCATAAAAGTATATTTAAGAATTCGTTTTTATACCCGTGAGAATTATTCTTTTAATTTATCCTGATCATTTCATGGAATTAATGTAATATAAACAGTGACGCACTTAATAAGTAAATATGATCTGATTACGAAGCAGTTTTATAAAAGCTTCTTCTCCAAACCAGAAAGTATAAATAAAATAGAAGAAAAAAAAGCAAGAGTCTCTCATACCATCAACGAAATTCTTTAGAAGATTTTTTGCAGCTTATTTTCTGGCACTTGTTTTCAAATTTCTGCAATTAACAGCTGAAAAGAGTGCAACAGTTTTTCACCTAATGGTTTTTTTGTAAGACAAACTTGGTATTAATGTTCTTAGCATTTTGCGGAGACTGGTTCTGCAGCTGGCAAAAATCGGACCATTGACACGCTCACAAAATATTATTGATCGAAATATTATAGAGAACTATTATTTGTACTAAGTCAAAAACAAGAAAATACGTTAAATTGCACCGAGGCTCACCCTTCACCCTTATAAAAATTTCAATAAAAAAACCTACTATTGATCATTCAGTTTTTACGAGTTTTACAGGGTGTTCCATTTCGAGGCCCCTACTTTTTTTAATGACATATAAACTTCAAATTTAATGGAGAATGGTTATTCTTCGACGATTGTCTCTTTCAGATGTTGGACGCGGCTACGTCTCAGAGAGTCCATCTGTTGCGTCAAATTTTCGATGACTTGTTCGAGGATTTCGACTGGTAACTGGCGAATTAAACGCGTGATGTTTTGCTCCAGGGCCTGAATCGAAGCGAGATTGTCCGCATACACTTTAGACTTTAGATATCCAAATAATTGGTAATATATTATAGATATTTTGGTGACCAATTGACCGGCTCAAAACGTGAAATTAACTGTTCTCTCAGTAAATCCATTGATTGATGCGATGTGTGGTAATTGGCTCCGTCTAGTTGAAACCAAATGACGCCGAGATCACGAGCTTGGTGATATTTCAGCCATTAAATCGATTATCATAGCGTGATAACAGTCGCCATTGACGGTTACATTCTCACCGGAATCATTTTTAAAGAAATATGACTTACAAACCAAACCAAAGCCAAACCATACGTCAGCCCGAGTTTCTGCGAACAGCGCCGAATCGACTCCCCCCGGTCTTCTTGTACACTCTGAGCTACAGCTGCTGTATTTTCTTCACGGTCGTGGTCTATTTGGTCAAATTTTATCCAATAATGAATGCTGGGTCTCTAGATGGGTGATGGTTTTGAGGACAAAACGTTCAATAGGCTGATTATAGTATGTTGACCATAAGTTGAGCGAAGCGCGCGAAACACATTATTTACAGAACGTGAATTTTCATAATAAAGTTGAACAATTTGTAAACGTTGTTGAGACGTAAGTCTTTCCATGATGAAATTCCAAACAATATTGAAAAAAGTACCTCTTCTCAGATCACCCGTTACATAGTATTTCAATTCAAGAACTTACCAAGAGGATGAGTGATACCACCTCATTTCTTCAATTTTTATTTCGGCGTCCATTAAACCCTTCGCTGCCACCTTATTCATAAAACTTAATGCTTCCGTTATATTTCTTTAGTGAATTATTGGACTTTTAATAGTTTTCATCATCACCATTACCCATTTTCACACAGTCAAAGGCGATGCCAAAAATATTTACCTTGAGCAAAGTTGTTTAAAAAGCAATAATAGATTGTGAGATATGTACATTAAACTTTTAAAGGCGGGACCATGTCCAAAATAAAAACAAAACTTCGCTCAAAGCTGCTCCTTACTACTGCTGATTACGCCCATAATATAGAACAACGTCTGTCTGTCTGTGTCAAGGAACCTATGCAGCAACTTCCATAAGGGGTCAATTTTTACTGAAGTCATCGCTTGCACCGAAAGAAGGACGAACGGACAGACACGGAATTAAACTTTTCTTGACATCCTTTTCACTTATATCTATATCTATTTTGGTTTATATCAAATAACTAAATTATTATACTCTGAAAAGACATTAAGTCTAGGCCAAGATCCAGACCAGTTTCTTTCACAGTTAGCGCTAAACCACAACGACCACTTTATTCCATTAAAATATTACACATTTTGACTAACACCAACTGTTTAAAGTCAGCTTGAAAATTAATAATCACCATACAGCGCGTAATGGGCTAGGGGAAGATAGAAATTCACAAAAGCGAAAACTCTGCTTTAAAATAACTGAATATTTCAGCACTTCCACAACTGCTAAATATTTATGAGCATGACTGCCTCCGACCTCCGCTCTCTTTAAGCCATCATTACTAGTCAATAGTAATGAAAGAGGAATGTCGCCTTCATTATGCGGTGTGCATTCCTGGAAGACAAAATTGTTAGAAGTCGATTTCAGGAAATAATTTGCTTTGTTCACTCATTACAAGCAGACGAAAAGTCTGCGTTTCCTGTTGTCATTCCGACAAAAAAGGTGAAATCGAAGTGTAAAAACAAAAAGGGAATTTACAACGCTGTTTAGTAACACGAAGGTGAAAGCGAAGTGTAAAAGCAGGAACGGAATTAACAGCGATGTTTAATCTCACGACTCATGAACAATGGGAAAAATGGCGCCTACGCTGAAAATGACAAATAAATCGAAGGGAAAATAAAATCACAAGCAAATTTATTCTCGCTACGGATTAAATGTTTTACTTGGCATTAGCTCTCGAACGCACAAAAATTACAGAATTTATCTAGCCAATGTGCAGTGAAGCAAAAATTCACGACGATGAAAGCATAATCTTTCCTTTACCTAAACTTTTCTCACTTGAACCAAAAAATAATAAAGAAAAGTAATGAAAAAAGAAAAAAAAATGTCTTTTTGGTATGGTAAAAGCCGTTACTTGAACGATAATTATGCATTTTTACAGCAGCTTAGCACCTGTAAATCGCTTCGACTGTCGAAGAAGATTAAATGGCTCTCGACTAGTATACTGTGGATAGATTTAGTGAAATTGTGCCTATAGCCTTCTAGATATAGTCAACAAATAAAGACGAAATCGGGTGAATGGTATGACTTTGCGCTTGAAACTAACAAATATATAATCAATAAATCGTTCATTGCCTACAGTAAAGCATCAGACTTCTGGTAAAGCCGGTAAAATAGCCAATCTTACCTCATCGTGTTTACAAAAGTTTGCAAGGCAGTGGCAATTTTTCATTCCGAAAGGGCTTTTTAGAGGCTTTCTCTCTCAAGAATCTCCATCAAAGTAGACGGAAATCATGAGACTAATATATTTTTGACCGAAATTTTATGTGATAAAATACCAGTTGCAAGTATAAAAGGAGTCGTTAGATGACTAGTTTTGATTATGATTCGTAATAAATGTGAAAAGTAACTAGCTGATTTTACTGCAGAATGGTTAAATAGATTTTTCGGACTTAAAAAATATAATCATCATAGACATTGAATTATTGCTGTTGTTGAACAGGGTAATGAACAAAACCGAATAATTCTATTCACCTTCGGGCGCAACAATTAGAGCTGCGCCAATCCACTTTATGGAAGATTTTGCGGAAAAGTCGCACGTTTAGTGAATAGATTGAAAACGAGATGGCCACCAATACCAATTTTCACAAGGATATTTCAAATTTCATTTAACAAAGCAATAAATTTATTAAAGGAAACTTTTGCAGAGCGTGTTATCTCGTTCTTGGGTCTGTGATGTGGCCTCCAAGGTCATTCGAATTAACACCGCTAGTTTATATTTTGTAAGGTTATGTGAAGCTCACTTGTTACAGTAAAGCCCGAAACGATTGACGACTAGAAAAGAATAATTGAAAAAAGTGTCTATTCGAGGCAACCATAGCAAAACGATATATTACATGAAATATAAAACAACAGATTTGGATTATATCGATAAAAATTTATTAATTATTTCATTCCTTTGGTATTGGGCGTGTAATTGGGGTTTGCATTTCGTTACTGTAAGTATTATTGAAAAAATTAAGTTATAGACCCTTTTTTAAATCAGCTGATGCCTTCACGACAAAACAACAATGTCGCAACTTAAAAATTTAACAGGAAGTAAAGAAGTTATATGCTAAAAAATTTAATAAATTTAATTGAATAAGATTGTTTAATTGTTGTACCTTGCTCTTGATAAAATATGTACGAAAATCAGATTAGATTAAAACCGAAATTATGAAAAGGCAAAAATAATATAATCACAACATCATACAAACACAATACGCAAGTTAGTAAGTAATTAATTAGTAATCTTGTAAAACTCATTTGAAATTCTTTCATTCCAAGTTTGTGTCAAGCTATTAAAATAAACAAAAGCAAGGGAAAAGCTCACTAATGAGCATGAAATAACAAATTCGCCTAGCCAACATGAGCAAATGGGCAAAAACCGCTAAACGTCAGCCGCTATCCATGCATTGCAGCTATTTTAAACATCCAAGTTTGTTGGCGCTAAGTCACAAGGTAACTAAAAATACTATTATTTCTTTTATTCTTCAACACTGTGGTCGGGGAGCTGCCTAATGAGTGTCTGGCGTTCTGCGTTTTAACTTGTCCTTCGAGAACTTTTATTGTATCGGGTGATTTTTTAAGAGCTTGATAACTTTTTTTTTAAAAAAAAACGCATAAAATTTGCAAAATCTCATCGGTTCTTTATTTGAAACGTTAGATTGGTTCATGACATTTACTTTTTGAAGATAATTTCATTTAAATGTTGACCGCGGCTGCGTCTTAGGTGGTCCATTCGGAAAGTCCAATTTTGGGCAACTTTTTCGAGCATTTCGGCCGGAATAGCCCGAATTTCTTCGGAAATGTTGTCTTCCAAAGCTGGAATAGTTGCTGGCTTATTTCTGTAGACTTTAGACTTGACGTAGCCCCACAAAAAATAGTCTAAAGGCGTTAAATCGCATGATCTTGGTGGCCAACTTACGGGTCCATTTCTTGAGATGAATTGTTCTCCGAAGTTTTCCCTCAAAATGGCCATAGAATCGCGAGCTGTGTGGCATGTAGCGCCATCTGTTGAAACCACATGTCAACCAAGTTCAGTTCTTCCATTTTTGGCAACAAAAGTTTGTTAGCATCGAACGATAGCGATCGCCATTCACCGTAACGTTGCGTCCAACAGCATCTTTGAAAAAATACGGTCCAATGATTCCACCAGCGTACAAACCACACCAAACAGTGCATTTTTCGGGATGCATGGGCAGTTCTTGAACGGCTTCTGGTTGCTCTTCACCCCAAATGCGGCAATTTTGCTTATTTATGTAGCCATTCAACCAGAAATGAGCCTCATCGCTGAACAAAATTTGTCGATAAAAAAGCGGATTTTCTGCCAACTTTTCTAGGGCCCATTCACTGAAAATTCGACGTTGTGGCAGATCGTTCGGCTTCAGTTCTTGCACGAGCTGTATTTTATACGGTTTTACACCAAGATCTTTGCGTAAAATCTTCCATGTGGTCGAATAACACAAACCCAATTGCTGCGAACGGCGACGAATCGACATTTCACGGTCTTCAGCCACACTCTCAGAAACAGACGCAATATTCTCTTCTGTACGCACTGTACGCATTCGTGTGGTTGGTTTAATGTCCAATAAAGTAAACTGAGTGCGAAACTTGGTCACAATCGCATTAATTGTTTGCTCACTTGGTCGATTATGTAGACCATAAATCGGACGTAAAGCCGAAACCGAACACTGATTTTGGTAAAAAAATTCAATGATTTGCAAGCGTTGCTCGTTAGTAAGTCTATTCATGATGAAATGTCAAAGCATACTGAGCATCTTTCTCTTTGACACCATGTCTGAAATCCCACGTGATCTGTCAAATACTAATGCATGAAAATCCTAACCTCAAAAAAATCACCCGATATTTGCCCTAATTAACACCTTAGATATCGTTAAAAGATCTGCTTATCGCATTTCCGATACGACAGTTGTTATTTTAATTGTTTGTTTGTTGTTTGTGTTCGCGGCTGCTATAAATATATATTTTTGTATAATATAATGTAATTTTTATATATACTTATATATATATATATATATGTAGGTATATAACTACAAATCTCAAGCGCACATTAACATAATACGAAGAGATTTTGAGAATTCGCTTTCTTTGTCAAAAGATGTTTGAACTGATAATCACATTCAAATTAAGATGTAAAGGGAAGTCACGATAAAAATTTAATATAAATAACTTGGTATTGCCAGTATTTTATTTTTATTTTATAAAACAAAAAACATAACATTTTTAAATATGGTTTCCACTTGATTTTATATAAATTAAAAAAAAACTAAAAAATTATCTGTGGTTACACCGACGCCATATTATCCTTCACAGATGCATTCATTATAGCAAACAAAAGATCTTTATTCTGATTTTGATCGGCCAATTGTATTTCAGCTGTAAGTTATAGTGGTTCGACCTAGAAAAACATGTTTGGAAATTATAGCGATGCCTTAGGTAATAATCTATGTCGTATTTCATGAAGATAAATACTTGCAAGTTTCTATGACACGCGCCACGTAAAAAACGCTACGAATGAAAAGCTAGCAAGAGCCTCAGAAGATTAACCACCCTTTTAATGACAACCATAGTAAACATAATAAGGGCCATGATTTAAGGGCATGCACCTGAAATATCCGGTCCCTAATTGGGAAGGTGCCGCTGTCCAACAGGTTGATGTCTTCGTAAACATAAAAGCTGACATCACCGCCGTCCAAGAACTTCGATGGACGGGACAAGGACTGAGACGAGTAGCTCTTTGTGGCATTTACTAAAGTGCCATATAAAGGATTGGAAGTTTGGCGTGGGATTCGTGATAGGAGATAGGTGCTAGATACCAGCATAAGAAAATTCATCAAGCTACCTAGCTGTCTCCACTATCTTGTTTCAGCCAAGATACCACCCGCCACTATGCAGCAAACAAAGCACGTCAACAAACTCAAGGAAGGTTCGACGTCGAACAGCTGCAAGCACAATATACAGCTGAGGTCACTGAGAGCAACGTCAGGAGCGTTACAATCGACACGTGCGGTTTGGGATAGATACCAAGAGGCCGAAATGCGTGAGTATGAAGAGCTTGAAAAGCTGGCCGACAAAGGTAATGTTCGAAAATTCGACGACAAAGAGCGGAGACCAACAGAAGGTTTCCAGACCGGAGCATTCTCTTGAAAAATACTGAGAGGTGATCTAGTAACCCGTGCCCAAAGCATACTTAAATTATGGAGGGAAAAAGATGGCAAACGCGATTCCCAATTGATGAAGCAGACGTTCTATGGCCCGACCATGAAGAAGTTGTAGCAATTACCCATTTGACGAACAACAAAGCGGCGGGGGTCAATGGATTGTCGGCCGAGCTATTCAAACACGGCGGCGAAGAACTGATAAGGAGCAGGACGAAAGCAAGCCCAACGATTGGAATTTAAGTGTGTTCTGCTCAATCCACAATCTAGGATATAAGCCCACCGTCAACAAGCTACACCTTATTGGTGTGGCTTTGGACCTCGAAAGTCAACAAAAAGAGCTGCTTTTATACCACGATGTCTGAATGTGGTATCCTCGAAAAGCTACTACGGCTGTGTAAACTGATGTTGAGCAACACCAAAAGCTCCGTCAAGATCGGGAAGGATCTCTCCGAACCGTTCGATACCAAACGAGGTTTTAGACAAGGCGACTCGCTTTTGTGTGACTTTTTCAACCTAGTTCTGGCAAAAATAATTTGAGCTACAGACATTAATGGAGAAGTTAAAATCTTCTATAAGAGTATAGATCTGCTGGCATATACCGATAATATTGCTATCATTGGCCTCAACATCAAGTAGGATATTGAGAAGTAAAGTCCTCTCTCGACGACATAATTCTACAAGTCACCCATCATATGAAAAGAGGCATGGACGATGACAATAACTGATGAGTCGACGTTACGGGTTTCCGAGAGAAAGGATCGGCGGAAGATTTTATGGTCATTTGCGCATTGGCAACGACGAATATCGCATTCGATGGAACGATGAGCTGTAGGAGATATACGGTGACTCGCCGGGGATGAAGATGAAAAGAACTGCATGAAAACAATTGCTGCAAG